>NW_024609835.1:128164336-128355036 GCF_016920785.2 Ixodes scapularis
AATCACTGGAGAATCGACGTTTGAGTATGGAAGTTTATGTGGTGTGCTTTCTTTCTTGATCAGCCTCCTTTTGGATGTGGAAACGCTGACACCTCGAGTTCTGTAGACAACAATTTTTTTTCTCGGCTTTAGGGTCACCTATCGCAAAGTGGTTCGAACTGGAAGTACCATCCACTGGTCCCTTTCTACCTGTAAAGTGTGCACCTCCCACGATGAGTGGTATTATGTGACAGCCTTTGACGGTCAAAGCCAGTTCCCATTTAGTTACGCCGCCCAAACTAAATTTCCACCTGGTTTCGCTATGCCAACTCTTTTTGTTATAATAAGTGTTGTGCCAAGTGACGGTCATGTCAAAGTACCTGTGCGCCGAAAATCAGCACCTCGCACAACAGGTTATTACACAACAGCTGACCGCAAAAGCCCTTGGCGGCCAAACCGTGTGTTGGCCGACAACTTTGTTTTCTCGGCTTTGGAACCACCTTTCGTAAAGTTGTTTCAATTGGAAGTACAGTCCACTAGTCCTTTCCTATCCCTAAAGTTTCCACCTCCTCCGACCAGTGGTATTCTCTTGACAGCCTTTTCATGGTCAAAACCGGTTCCCATTGAGTTACGCCGCCCAAACCAAATTTTCACCTGGTTTCCCTATGCCACCTTTTTTGTATAATAAGTGCGGTGTCATGTTACTGTCATGTCCAAGCACCTGTGTGCTCAAATCTGCGCTTTGCACAGCCCGCTGTACCACAACATTTTGGGTCTAATATTAAATATCCCGTACAGCTTTATTTCTTTAAACATAGCTTTCACACCTGCTGTCTTAAAGAAACTTGGCACTCTTCGTGCACAAACTTAGTGAACATCTCACTCGCCTCCAAATATCATCGTTCCAGCAGTCCTAGGTTTACAGCGACGAGCGAAATAAATTTCCCACTCAGAGCAGTCATGGTGGCGGCCGTCTTGTTTTTCGGAAAATTGCTCCAACTCCTTTTTCGGCCGCAACTACAGAAATTACCCCTAATAACGACTCCAACTCAATATATAAGAAGTGGAGAACAGCTAAATGCCCTTCTGCCCCAGCACTCATGCAACGTCACCCTCAACTTATGGGCTCAAAAAGCAAAAGTTACGTCCGTGCGCGCTTCCGCCGCCACAGCTTGGCATGCGAAAAGGCGCCGCAGGCTGCTGAACGCGCCTCACAGTCGAACGCCAGCTCCTCCGCTAGCGGCGCTGCGCGCGTTTTTCAAAGCGCCCCCTATAGTTCCCGCACGGAGTGTTCGCAAAGTACAGAATTTGTTTTACCGCCCCCTTTATGGGCTAGTTTTGATTTCGTCTTGAAAGAGCAATATATAACTGTTTTTCTCTTATATATCCAACGGTCGCATTATGAATTGTATTTGAAATGAATACGCGTATCTTGAAATAGATCCGACTTCTGAGGGGTAAAGTGCATCAGTTTATTCAGTGCGACTTAAAACTCTGTTCATGTTCATCGCAGAATAAAAAATCTACTATATTTCTCTTATTCCTTATTTTACTCTTCTATGCTTTGTCTTAATTTCATACAGCTTTTCGTGTTTTTATTTGACTCTCCGCATAGTTGGGTAGTCTAAAAAGCAAGAAAACGTAATAGTCCCAGAGTGCCAGACTTCTAAACGGTACGTCCCTACGGTCGGTTTGTACGATTGACGTATGCGAGCCATGTCTGAAGAAGTCAACTAGAGGTGACGATACGTGGGGAGAAACAATTTCAGAGTAAAAGTAGCGCAATATTTTGGCTCAATAGCGTTCTGAACAGTTTGTAGTCGTAGTAGTAGTAATAGGGACGTTTAGCAATCCCGCTACCGAGTTTCGCGTACCGCACTACCGGAGCCTCTGAAGCATGCTTTTAAACGCGCGCCCCGATGATACCTTGAGCAGACGGTAACGCAGTACGCGGAACACGGTAACGGATTGCTAGAAGTCCCCAATATCAATGTAGAATTTCATTCTAACGAAACCTAACTCAGAATTCGCCACCGTCCGAAGCATGTGCACTTGCGCCGCCGAACAACTGCGCGTTTCAGCACGTGCACTCCCAAAAAAGTGTCGTTAGATGGCTGTCCATTTTTACACGACTCTCATTCTGCGTATGTATGACGGTTTATGAGTTGATGGGAAACTCGTACATTAATTAAGATTGATCGAATTCGCTTGGCTTCTTTCGTGCCTTTGTCAGACTGGCACAGTCTCTGGACCCCCTGGGCCGGTTTGCTCATCTTGCGGCTGCGGACGCGGCCGCGGCCAGGAGGGATTTTTGCGTCACGTGACCAGCTCCATGGGGACAAGGAAGTACCTAGCGTCCCTGCCTAATGGCGGAGAGATCCGCTTCGCTTCGAGCACAAAAGCCTAACTTCGCTCGCAGAAACTGATTGGAGGGACCTTCAACTGGAATCTAATTGACCGCCCCTTTATACTGTAGGAGCGGCAGGTAAAGTTACGGCCAGGGAGGGCAAATAGGAGCCAAAATAAAGAAAAAACCACATGAGATAAAAGCGGTAGCAGTATTTTTACATACCTCCGCCGGCGCCGTGCCACGCGCCTTCTGTAGTGGTCGAGAGGTTAAAGCGCCGGTACTTGTCGTCGCGGCGTGAAAGTTCCCGGTTCAAATCGCGCTAGGTACTTCTTTTTTTTTTTTTTTTTTTTTTTTTTTGTATTTTGCGCGTGTCTTACTTTTGAACTGTGATCCTTTTTTGGAAATCATCCACTTGCACTACTGCGCCTTACACGCTTTTACTGTTAGTCCCACCTGTTCAATCGAAACACCGGGAAGAAGAAAAAAAAAGATCAACGCAAGTCAACGCGCTAATGCAATCATTTCGTAATGTTCATTACAAGGAAACCAAGCTAACAGCATCAGTATGGCTTTCACACAAGCGGAGCCGAAACAAGCATCCTTTCCCCAGCGTTTACAATTTTATCTGTTTTCAAATAACGCTCTCTCTACGATTCCTTTCAATAACAAGAGACGTCTATTTAGGACTAATAAAAACTGAAGTTGTAGCAATTAAAAAAAAAATAAATAAAACAAGCAAAAAAAAAAAAAAAAGACTAGCAGCTGTGGATACATTGATTGAGCGAAATCCTACAGGCAAGGCAGGAGTTCAAACGTCTGAGAAAGTAGTAAAACTGAACTAAAAGAGATCATACTTTTCCTTTGCATGGAATGGGATAAAAAGTATATTTATACTCTCTACATTTTGTTGTGGCAATCGTTTTGTAATATTAACACATTACTTGTTGAATTTTAGTTGTACTAGCAGACGATCACGACCAAATGCAAAAATGAATCAGGCATCGACCATCGCAAACCCTCTCTCTAATGCAAACACCTAAAATGACTTTGGATCAAGAAATGGAATTAATTATAATTAATTCCATTTCTTGATCCAAAGTCAGTTTAGGTGTTTGCATGAGAGAGAGGGTTTGCGATGGTCGATGCCTGATTCATTTTTGCATTTGGTCGTGATCGTCTGCTATTCTACTAAAATTCAGCAAGTAATGTGTTAATATTACAAAACGATTGTCACAACAAAATGTAAAGAGTATAAATATACTTTTTATCTCATTCCATGCAAGTAAAAGTATGATCTCTTTTAGTTCAGTTTTACTACTTTCTCAGACGTTTGACCTCCTGCCTTGCCTGTAGGATTTCGCTCAATCAATGTATCCACAGCTGCTAGTCTTTTCTTTTTGCTTGTTTTCTTTTTTTTTTTTTAAATTGCTACAACTGCAGTTTTTATTAGTCCTAAATAGGCGTCTCTTGTTATTGAAAGGAATCGCAGAAAGAGCGTTATTTGAAAACAGATAAAATTGTAAACGCTGGGGAAAGGATGCTTGTTTCGGCTCCGCTTGTGAGAAAGCCATACTGATGCTGTTAGCTTGGTTTCCTTTTAATGAACATTACGAAATGATTGCATTAGCGCGTTAACTTGCGTTGATCTTTTTTTTCTTCTTCCCGGTGTTTCGATTGAACAGGTGGGACTAACAGTAAAAGCGTGTAAGGCGCAGTAGTGCAAGTGGATGATTTCCAAAAAAGGATCACAGTTCAAAAGGAAGACACGCGCAAAATACAAAAAAAAAAAAAAAAGGAAGTCCCTAGCGCGATTTGAACCCGGAACTTTCACGCCGCGACGACAAGTACCGGCGCTTTAACCTCTCGACCACAACAGAAGGCGCGAGGCGCGGCGCCGGCGGGGGGTATATAAAAATACTGCTACCGCTTTTATCTCGTGTGGTTTTTTTCTTTATTTTGGCTCCTATTTGCCCTCCCTGGCCGTAACTTTACCTGCCGCTCCTACAGTATAAAGGGGCGGTCAATTAGATTTCAGTTGAAAGTCCCTCCAATCAGTTTCTGCCAGCGAAATTAGGCTTTTGTGCTTGAAGCGATGCGGATCTCTCCGCCATTAGGCAGGGACGCTAGGTACTTCCTTGTCCCCATGGAGCTGGTCACGTGACGTAAAAATCCCTCCTGGCCGCGGCCGCGTCCGCAGCCGCAAGATGAGCAAACCGGCCCTGGGATCGATCGGCAAGCTTGGGAGAATGAAACAATCAAGGGCTCGAGATTGAGTATGATAATTGAGTTTAAAGGTGTCGCACTAAAAAGGGCTACGAAGATGTCTTATTCCTTTTTTTTATTTTGTTTTAAGACGAATAAATTTTGGTATTAAACCATCACGATACTTATGTTATAAAATTTCTGAAATGCTGTCATAAAGAAAGAGAAAGCAAGTGACTGCAAAGCAAGTGGGAGGTACGTCCACACGGCCACAGACGGTCACTGGCGGTCACACGACAGCACGATAGTGACCGCGTAGCCTCCGCCGTGCATTGGGAGCGGCCAGCGCTTGGAGGACGGTGACATCACGATGTAGGGAACGCCCCGCTTCTTAACACTGTAAAGTCCCTTCATTATTAATTTTACAAGTAACGAGAACCAATCCAAATGACGGGGCCCATTACCCTGGAACAAAATGGCGTCATTCCGTTCAGTCTTCTGCTGTGCGCCGCCATTCGCTTCCTTAAAACCGCACCGTCAAGCAGTCGGCGCTTCAAAGAATGCCGCAGCTTGTAAGAATTGCTCTTATGTGGGGACTTTGTAACACCGTGACGTCATCTGCTCTGCGCGCGGTCAAGTAGTGCCAAGAGCACGTTGACAGGTGCTTTGGAAGCAAAAAACAAAACACGAAAAACCTCAATAAATTTTATAACCGAGCTCTAATGAACGGGCGATGACGAGGCTTCCATTGGTGGGGAACCCGTATCTGAACACCACCGCAAAAAGCAAAATTCCAAACGGGCGCCCTGGCATGAGGGCCGGTTTATCGCGCAGTGCAGCTGTTCCTTCATTTTTATTGTTTTCGCCCGGCAGCGGTCTGAAATGCTTGGATGATAGCTGCTCCGGTTGCTATGTCCGCGCTCGCGCGATAGGTTGATCACGTACACAAGTCGAAATATCTCTACTGTATCTTTTTTTTTTTCATCACTTGATACACCTTGTGTGAAGTTGTTTTGAAGGTAGGTGAGAAATGTGAGGCTAATTGTGGAGTCCCAAAATGATATATGTATAATTCTTTAACCCAGTCTCTGCTGCTTTGCGTAGTTGTGTCTTTGGGCTTGCTTGCTCCAATTTCGGGTCACAATATCCGTACAGAAACTAACGAAGAAAAAAGAAATGTGAAAAGAAAACATAAATATGTGATAAGGAAATTTATTTCCCTTCGCAATTTTCTACCGTTGCTTTTTCATGCAAAAATGATAACTTTATCACTATAGGAGAGTTATTTCCGTTCGCCGCTTTCATCTCCGTTAGTGGGGGGGGGGGGGGGGGGGGGTCGGGTCAGGTACTCAGCACCATACGTAATGTGTTTTCTTTTTTTTTTTTACATTGAGCGTCAAACTGTCTATCAATCAGGGATGGTTTTATATATTCCGATTAAATTTTACAAGACATCACTGCAATCACTGCAAACTCAAAAGCGCTACAGAGCCCCGTCATCTGCAGTTTAAAAGCGCGCACAAAAGGGACCCCAAGTTCATGGCGTGACTAGCGCCATGTTTAAAAGCGCGCAGAGAGAGCGACGACGCGCGACCGACCGCAGAGTCGTCAAGAGCAAGCGAAACACGGCGGCGCGCCGCAAGAGCCGTCACGACAGCACGCCGGCGTCGGTAGTGCGACCGGGCGCCCGTTTCACCGCGTAGCGCAAAGGCGCACAGCCCTCACGAGCGCACGGCGCCGCTCGTAGCGCCATCTGTACTCCGACAAAGCAACTCAAAGAGGTTGTCCCGGTTGTCCGCGTCGTTGCTGCGCCCGTCTTCCCCACTCCACGCGACAGCCAGAGCCATATGGCTCTGGCGACAGCGCGCTCCTAGCGCCATCTGTACTCCGACAAAGCAACTGAAATAGGAGGCCTCCGTGCCTGCTTCCCGGCGCGCGCCCCTCCGCGCACCTCGCGCGCTCCGGTTTAGCCCCCCCCCCCCCCCCCCCCCCCCCCCCCCCCCCTCCCCTCTTCAGGCTCCTCCCCTCTTCTTAGGCCACGCCAGCGGCAGACCAGCGACTTCTTTACCCTCTGAACTGCTTGCCTCTTGTCCACATTTCTTTCCCTCCCAAACCCATCACACTTTCTGGTTAATTTTCCTGTTTTCAATACCTGCTATTTTGCTAGCAAATATCCACAAACGTAGGTATCATCCAGCTCTACCTGCACTATTCTTTTTATGTAGCGCAATTGCAAGAACCGCTTCTGTTTTGAAATTAATTATTTAACTTGTGGCGTTCTATAATATTGTTAGGCAGCCCAGTTATGTTCGCAAAGAACACGTGGCTAAGCGGTGGCGGATAGCATTTGTGTTGAAATGTTTTGCTTCCGCACATCCGGAAAGCATCGGGCAGCTGTCAACTATCTAGTGAAGAGCCGAAGCAAGACGGTAATGTTGGTGGTACGAAACTGAATACCTTTGTTAAATATTTATTTATTTGCTTGTCTGCTCGGCAGTGCCGCCTGTACCTGGACAATATCTTGGAAGATGATGCAAATACGGAGACAAAGCTGTACAGTGGTTATACTCTGCATCTGAACTCTGAATAACGAATAACGTCTACAACAAGCAGTTGTAGAGGAGCGCCGTTTAGTGATTCCATTCGATTGTCGTCTGAAAGACGCTAGAGGCTACCGCACGATTCAGTGAGGCTTGTTGACCTATGTCTTGAGCACCCGCTCTTCTTTGTTAGGCCGTAAACCAGGCAGAACATAAAATTATTCTTGTGAAAACAGCAGGGGTTCTGACATGCATGGAAACTTGTCTATAATACTCTGAACATGCTGGCCGCCCAAGCGACCGACTTGCTGACTGACCGGCTCGGCTTTGTCATTGGCAAAGGCTGTTGGAACTTTCGCGAGGACGGCATCGGATTCCCTCTGCGGAGAGGATGCACGCGAGGAGCGAGCTGAACCTCGCACCATTGCTTGTCTCGGCGGAGACGATTTATGATCGCGCGCGGGCAGCGAGATGTAAACTTCGTACCCGCAGCGGCCGGATGCAGCCGCGAAGATCAACAGCTGGGAAAGTAGAGACGGACAGAACGAAAGCTGGAACGCTATGGATCGGAGAACGAGAAAGTGGCTCGTCTGTTTTGAACGTGTGTAGTGTGTGTAGTTTAAAATAAAAGTGTTGAGATTTGTTGAGACTGATCGATATCTCTGAACGCCAAGAAGCAACAATTCCCTCAACAAAATAATTGGTGCCGAAACCCGGGACAGAAACTACTGCACTGCAAATAAAGCCGACGAGCAAGGTGTGATCGAATCGCCAACAGACAGAGAAGGGAACGTAACGACTAAACGAGCGAAACCTGGTAATCAACGGCAACATCTACGATAGACCGACACAAGCAAGGAGCACTGCAAGCCAGGACTGAACGGCAATGGACGTCCTCAAGAAAAAAACGAAAAACGCATCGAACGCAAGTATAACGAGGCTCCTCAGCGAGGCACAGGATTTATTACAATCAGCTATACGCCGACCGTCGATGATCTCGATATATTGATCGAACGTCTATGCCTCGCTCGGGACCAACTCAACCACGTAGATGCCGCGATCGAGTCGTTGATTTCCGAAAAAGAAGCAGAAGCAGAATTCGCGCAAGTGATAGATTATTCTGACAAGATCGTCACGTGCCTAGCAAAGCTCAAAAGGAAAGTGAAAAGTCCGGAGGACAGCCAACGAACAAGCGGGAAACCGAACGAAGAGCGGGAAGCAAGAAAGGTGACATCAAAAATCAAGCTTCCCAAATTAGAGCTCATCAAGTTTAACGGACACCGAAGAAATTGGCAGCCTTTCTGGGAGCAATTTGAGACCGCCATCCATGAAAATCCGGAACTATCGTCCTCAGAAAAATTCAACTACTTGAGGTCAGCCCTGACTGGTGATGGAGCAGCCGCCATCGCAGGACTGCAGCCAACCGCTGAATGCTACGCCCACGCAATCGAGCTCCTGCAGCAGCGGTTCGGCAACCAGGCGGAGCTGATACAGGACCACATGACAGGGCTCATGGACATCAATCAGGTGCCGTCATCGCGCAGCCTCAGAGCTCTGCGGCGGGTCTACGACAGCGTCCAGGCTCACATCCGGGGCCTTCGGGCGTTAGGTGTGACGGATCAGTCATACTGTGCCATGCTCTACCCGGTTCTGCTCCGTGCGCTTCCGGACGACATGAGGCTGGAGTTCAACCGCAAGATGTCTTCGGGGAACGCCGAAAACGCCACCGCCGGGGGAACATCAGCAACCGACATCGGCTCCGACTCAGCAACGGAAGAAGGACCCGTTAAGGAGGTGCGCGCGCTGCTGAACTTTCTCAAGATCGAGGTGGAGAGCCGGGAGAAAACATCCAGGGAACAACCCGAAGACGCCGGCGGTAAGCCTGCACATTGTTTCCCCATGCATGAACATCCGAAGAGGCGCCTAAACAACGCCAAGACTCGGAACGCTACCGCTACGGCCTTGCATGGCAGGATGGACAGCATGGAATGCTTTCTTTGCAAATCAAAGGCGCACAGCACACCAGACTGTAACGCGAAGATCGAACTCAAGGAAAAGAAGCGCAGGCTGCAAGCCGATCGCAGGTGCTTCCGGTGCACAAAGCCGAACCACACGGCAAGAATGTGTCGCGGCACGCTCCGTTGTGACAGGTGTGGAGGAAGGCATGTATCCACTATGAGTGATCCAGATTACTTGCCGGGACGAGCCGCCAGCGGATTGGATGAAACGCGGAAGAAAGACATGACGCCTCTCAACCTGCATGTGAGCGAGAAGGGCAACAAACCGGCGGTTCTTCTGCAAACCGTTACCGCGTGGGTGGAAAGCAAGAACAGAAGAAAGTTGGCCCGCATTCTCTTCGACAGCGGTAGTCAGCGCTCCTTCATTACAGAGGAGCTGTCGAGGGGTCTTGGTTGCAAGCTTCTCGGAACGGAGGTTCTTACCGTCGGAGTGTTCGGTGGCAAGACTAGCGAACAAACGTACCGTAGAGTTCAAGTAGTTTTGAGTAATCGTCTAACCGGCCAGACATACGAGATAGACGCCCTCGAGACGCGTTCTATCTGCGAACAAGAACTTCCAGGCCCGGATGAAGACATCCTGGTGAATATGGAGGAGCTCGGACTAACGGTTGGTGACGACCTGAACGGACTCGAGTGCAACGGAATAGGAATATTCTTAGGATCGGAGCACTACTGGGGATGCGTTACGGGAAGAGTCCGTCGACTGAGCGAGAACCTGACGGCAGTGGAGACCGCCTTTGGTTGGGCAGTACATGGACGTTCCCAGGCGACTGCAGCTGTTGTCAACTGTTCCCAAGTGATCGTCCTCAGAGCTGCCGTGAGCGACCAGGAGAACACGGCTGTCCTGAGAGGAGTTTGGGAGCTTGAGAGTATGGGAGTTGTGGACGCAGAGGTCCAGGATCACTCCTATAGCGACATCATGCAGCGCTTTGAGAGAAGCATCACCAAATCTGATCGAAGATACGAAGTGAGCCTCCCTTGGAAACCTAATGTAAAGCTTGATTGCAACCGAAAGATGGCTTGGAAGAGACTCGAAAGCCAACGAACGAGGCTGAGCAAGAATCCTGAGCTCATGCAGAGATATGATCAGGCAGTCCGGCTTTACGTCGAGAAAGGAATGGCTGAGAAGGTCGAGAAGGAAGATAACCTCAGATCGTCAGAAAAAGGGGTGGGACCACTGACCGCCGAGGAGATCCACGTAGCGCAAACACACTGGATAACAAGAACACAAAAATCAGCGTTTGCCTCTGATATTGATCGTGCAGCAAAGAGAATGTCGCCCCCACCTGGGTCGCTCTTGCGTGACTTTTGCACTTTCATCGATGAAGAGGGATTGCTGAGGATCAGCGGTCGACTCCAGTCATCGAGCCTGACGCAAGAAGAACGCCACCCTATTGTACTGCCTAAGGAGCATCGATACTCAACGTTGCTGATTATCGACGCCCATCGCCAGGTACTGCACGCGGGAGCCAGGGACACTCTCGTGCAGCTGCGCGAGAAGTACTGGATCCTCCGCGGAAGACAACTGGTAAAGAAAGTAGTGCGTGCGTGTGTGACCTGCCAGCGATTCAACGCGACTCCTGCAAGTGCTCCAACGGGACCCTTGCCGGCGGATCGTACAACGCGAGCGGACCCGTTTGAAGTAGTGGGCACAGACTTTGCGGGACCCCTGTATGTTAAGGCGAACGACCTCACCAGCAAATGTTACGTCTTGTTGTTTACATGTGCGGTTACCCGAGCGGTACATTTAGAGTTAGTGACAGACATGTCGACAAAGAGCTTTCTGTACGCCTTTCGCAGATTTGTGTCGCGCAGAGGGGTATGCCGCGTCATTTATTCGGATAACGCTTTGACATTTAAACGGGCCTCAAAAGAACTAAGGGAACTGTGGAAGACACTCCGACACCCTGATGTGATTCAGCATTTTGCCAATGCTGGCATAGAGTGGCGATTTATTGTCGAACGAGCGCCATGGTGGGGAGGTTTTTATGAGAGGCTCGTGCGCTCAGTAAAGGTGTCATTGAGGAAGGTGATCGGAAAGAAATGCCTGGGCGCAGATGAATTGGCCACGGTTCTCACCGAAATCGAAGCCGTGGTGAATTCGAGACCATTGACCTTTGTATACAACGAGGTGGGAGAGGGCGACCCTCTCACGCCTGCGAGCTTTCTAATCGGTAGACGGCTGACGGCGCTGCCGGCGGCCGGGGGAGAGCCGCTCGCTTCGACACCGGAGACACTCCGCGGTCTGTGGCGAAAGCGAAAACGGATCCTAAATTTATTTTGGGGGACGTGGGGGGCGGAATACCTCCGAGAGCTGAGGTCTGCTTATGCTAGTCACCAAAAGCAGTCCCCTCCGCCCCGAGTGGGCCAGTTGGTCCTTTTGAAAGAGCCACTTCCACGACTGCTTTGGAAGCTTGGAAAGGTTGAGAAGGTATTTCATGGACGCGATGCAAGAGTTCGTTCATGCGAGATTCGCGTACATCGCGGTACAGTACTGCGAAGGCCAGTGCAACTAATCTACCCCTTAGAAATGACGGAACTCTAGAATGTGCTCGCGCCCATTCGGTGGGGAGTGTGTTGGAACTTTCGCGAGGACGGCATCGGATTCCCTCTGCGGAGAGGATGCACGCGAGGAGCGAGCTGAACCTCGCACCACTGCTTGTCTCGGCGGAGACGATTTATGATCGCGCGCGGGCAGCGAGATGTAAACTTCGTACCCGCAGCGGCCGGATGCAGCCGCGAAGATCAACAGCTGGGAAAGTGGAGACGGACAGAACGAAAGCTGGAACGCTACGGATCGGAGAACGAGAAAGTGGCTCGTCTGTTTTGAACGTGTGTAGTGTGTGTAGTTTAAAATAAAAGTGTTGAGATTTGTTGAGACTGATCGATATCTCTGAACGCCAAGAAGCAACAATTCCCTCAACAAAGGCGGAACAAGCAAATGCTAGAGCATGCAGCCAAGTTCGGTGAATTGCGTATTTCTAAAAACAAATTTGGTAAAAGGTTATTGGTCGCCATTTTCTCTTCAAGGGCAACTCCGGCCAAAACTCAAAATGAAATAAATAACTGGTATCGCTGTAGGGACACAAAATACGACCCCAGCCAAAATATTACGTCCGTGGGACGCCGCATTCTCAACTAATGCCGATAATAAAAATGCGACCCGCCGCGAGCCGCTGCTCCTTAGCGGGCGGCCAGCGGGTTGCCGATCGCTAAAGCGACATTGGGCCGTGACGTCAGTATCGTTCTTTTTTTTTTTTTTCTCCGGTCCAGGCGTTGCGCGGAGTGCGCTTCTCTGAGCCGCTACCACCGCTACTTCGGCCTGTGACTGGCGTGTTTAGCCGTTGCTTTTATGTGTAGCCCATGTAGCTTCGGTAGAGCCTTTTGTTTATTTGCTTGCGAGGACTCCAAGACTCGTTTTAGCAAGCATCGGTGCGCCCAAGACTGCCCAGCTGTTCCTCAAAAGATGCTGAGTGCAACTTGTAGCGCTGTGGGATGCTCAAACAACCCGCTGCGCAGCACGCAGGTGCTTTTTCACAAGTTGCCAATGGACCGGAAATTGGAGAAGGTGTGGGTGAACGCTGTTCAGCAAAGGACTTTGGACTTGGGCTTTTACGTGCCCGAGGAAAAAAAAAATGAAAAAACAGACGCGTACAGCCCAGCAGACGTGTGTTCAGGCGCCGCGGCCCACGCCGGAGAGCCTCAAAGCTTCGTGTCTCGGACTGACCCGCCGCGCGAAAGCGAGAGGGCCTCCTGTAGTGTACGTCACTGGCAGCACGGCGTAGACCAACGCCGCTCCATCCACGTTGCCCCGATGACAATTTAGGCCTAGCGACGAGTATGGAAGACCGCACACACGACGATAGCCGCCGAGTACGGCACCGAACGAGTTCACTTGTTTTGCAGACGCTAGCTTTTGGGTATACAAGCGACGGGTACGGCATAGCGCACGCACGGCGGCGGCCGCCGAGTACGGCACCGTACGAGTTCACGGGTTTTCTAGTCGCTAGCTTTTGGGTATACGCACTAACTCTTGCTACATATGCTGGATAACTACCACCATTACACAGAATTAAAACAAAATCAGCTTACTTTTAATGTTTAGACGGCTAGTGCAACAGAGGTAGGTGCCGCTCGGCCTGCATACTCGTTGAAAGAGAACGATCCCGACGTCACATTCACATAGCGGCTGATTTCCAGTGTTGCCCAGGCCTCGAGCGGCTAGTTTCGTTTTTGTTGGCCGCGCCCCAAACAAACTTTGGGGCGTCGATATCTTTTAAACTACGCACGGTAACGAGAAAAAAATTACACCTTGCAATTCAGGGACGCCTGACTGCACTAAAAACAGTCGTAATCCCAAACTCGAAAGTATGGACCGGAGTTGCCCTTTAAAGGGGTAGTTAAACGAAATTTTAGCGCCGATCTTGTTGCATAAATATGGGCTAGGGACAGGCACCACCTCGGAAATATAAATATTGCGCTGTAAAACACAGGAGAACTAATTTTAAACATAATTGAACGATTTCAAATTCTCATCTGGTGGATGGGGGGCAGTTCTCGTGACATCACTTGTGGCATAATAGCAGCGCCGTTCTGCGGCAATACGGCGTGCCGGCAGGATTCGCCTAGGCCTGAACGCGTTTGCAAAGCCTTGGCGGAGAAAGCCAAAGCGTAGTTGGCCACAGTGAGCTCGTTCTCGTTGCGGCTCTTTGCACGACACGACCCGAGCATGCTTCTGGCACGGCCGGTATTAGTTGCTGCGAGTCGCGAGCTGCGAGCCGACGTTAAAAAGGATATGTTTGAACTACGAGGGTGTCAGCAAGAGCCACGCAAATACCTGTTCACACTCGGAGCGGACACGCGCGTTTGATCGAAGTGCTGGATTCGCTCTGTTAGACCGCGTTTCGAAGCGCTTCTGGACCGATCTTTTACGATTGCAACTCGATACTGACATGACACTCGGCAAAGAAAGGTTAGACCGACATCGCGTAGCTCCCACGAACTGCTATAGCTCGACAGTGACGTAGCATCGAGTCAGAATAAAAATGGTATACTAATAGGGAGTTTTAGAATAGCGCACGCTAAAGCTTTGCGTGCGCAAAGAATAGCGTCGTCGCCACTGCGCATGCTCCGAACGCAAACCAGATTTTGCGCTTTGCGTGCGCAATTTTAGCGTGCGCTATTTCTCGGAAATAGCGTGCGTACGCAAAGATTCTTTGCGCTTCTCCAAGGAGGATTCGTGATGAGAAGTTGGCTAAAGCCAAGACGAGCAGAGTTGAAAAAAGATGGCGGCTTCCAGGATTATGTCAGCGGCTGCTTTGGCGACGTCGTGAGTGCGACGTCGGCGGCATCCTCGCGACTGCGATTTTCAATACGGGACGGCATTGTACTCGGTTTGCCAACGATCACCGACAGCTTGATGCTTGTGACGCGCGAACATTTCTCGGCGAAGGTACGATGTGCGAAGGTCAGTACTCGAGACCTCTCTTGCCGAGGCGACGCAAGCGGACACGACCGGTCAACCGCTCGCGTCGCATTCTCACGTTTAAATAAATCTAAAATAATACCCTGGACCAGAAAACTTTTTTTTTCTTAAGTTACAGCATTTAGTGTGTGAAATAAAAATTGTGACTGTGTCTTGGTGGCGTCGCAAGCGCGAGATGCTTGGGCTTTTGCGTCGCGACCGGAAAAACGCTATTCTAAAACTCTTTCGCGTCGCGTGCGCTAATACAAACGCTAAATTTAGCGCTAGCGTGCGCTAAAATTGCGTACGCTATTCTAAAACTCCCTAATAACAGGGTGTACATACCGAGTTGCGAAGGTAATCCGTATGGCGTTTATTTGAGCTCTATATCACACAAAACAAGGAGATAGGATCAATGAAAGTCCCTTTTCGACGACAGCGTTCGTCACCGCTGTCTCGGAAAACAAGGAGATCGAGATGACAAGGGGAAAATATTGACCTCTGAAATTTAGTTCAGGGATCAAACTACTCATCCGGTAAGGGTCCACAAGGGTCGCGCGGGCATATTCCATTCAGCAGGCCAGCCGGTCATGGACAGACGGTCTTGGCCAAGGACCGCGGGAGCAACGATGCGCCGAGTCGATGTTGCTGCTAGGCCTACTATATTCTGCCGAGCTCGCTCGGTCGGCAGAATCGTGGCCGTTGTAGCTCTTCTCGTGTGTTTGTGGATCCTGCGTTCTTGATCGTCGTGGTCTGTTTTAAGTACTCCTTCCTTTTCTCTTGCTGGTTGAAGTCGGGACGCACGAGAAGAGCACGTAGAAAAATAAATGTCCGTTGGTGGCCGATACCAAGTAACTGAGCGACGCTGTCGGCCTTGTTGATTTGATCGTAAAAAGTGCGTTAGACAGCTTCGGAGCTGTCGTAAGATTCTGTCGTAACCTGCGCAAAGGTTACGACAATTTCGTTTCGAGAGTACAGGTTTTTTCTCAAATTTGTCGTACGCACTTTTTTCGTCGTGAGTTCGCTTTGAGAATCCGGCCTCAGAGCTGGTTTTGTCAGTGCTGCCGTGGTTGCCGACTTGCCGTGGTGCAGCGTGCGTGCAGCCCTTGCACATCTCAAACGGCCACGTTGTCACAGGTCGTAAATCGTCGACGCGCCACCAAGTGGCAACGCTCGTAACCACAACATTCACGCCGTAGCCTTTCCCGTCTGGCACAAGTGACGTCACGAATGCGCCCAATATCCCAAGGCGCATCGCGCTCTCCGATGGCCGATTTTTGAGCGCGCGCCCAATCGGGCCCATTAGGGTGAAAAATATAGCCATCCGTTCAAAATACAAACGCGCGATTATGATTTATGAATATCATTGATCATATTGAACCTATTTCTGACCATAATAGGTGTATTTCAAGTTTCGCTTCAGTATCCCTTTAACTGAGTGTCTTCTTGAAAGGATTCAAGAAAAGGGTTTCGAAACCGGTGCTTGGGAAAACAGATGCCTCCGCTCAGGCGGTACACGCCAATGTCCTCAGATCTATCGATTGACAAGCTCCACGGAAGAGCAGCGTTACAAAAAATAAGACGTTTACAATTCTCTATAATGCGAATATAGAACGCAGCACTTGACGAGCAAGGGAGGGTTTACCTCTCCTTTCCCTCCAATTCAGCAGAAAATGTTAGCTAAATTTCCTGCCCAATTTAGCGGGTTAAGTTTCCCCGCTAAATTTGGCGGGGAAATTGACGTCAGGTGACTTAAAACATATTTAGCGGGGGAAAATGACGTAAGATGACTAACACCCATGAAAAAATTCAGTTTCTCCGCTAGACTTAGCGGGAAAATTGACGTCACGTGATCTCAACACCAATTCAATTTCTCGCTAAATTTAGCGAGGTAGTTACATAGACGGCGACACCGCTAATTGCGGAAACAGGTGCCTAAGAGCTATAAGAACCACAATAAAATCACTTTCCACTGCAGGTAATGTGCATCGAACATTCCACCGGATCTGTCCATAGGGCGGGCTAATAGTGTGGCAGGCGCCACTGAGCAGACACACCGCAAAAAGGCGTCTGGCGTTTTCAGAAGCTTGTCAACTGACCTAGATGTGAGAATGTTTGTACATGTATTGCTACCATTGCCCAGCGGGACCGGATATTGTTGGAGATCTGTGTTTCCTGAAAAATGTTTTTAGAATGTTCACACCTTGGTCAATGCAAGCACATCTTTTTTTTCACTAATATTGACTAACAGCATTGTAGCAGTCAATCCAGTTGATACCGAAATGTTATAAGCAATAAAGAAATTAAAACCAGGCTGTTCTGTGAGTGCAGATTTTATATCTTGTTTTATTGTTAAAGGACACATGCAAAGGAAAAAAATATTTTTTTAGACAGCTTAGATGGAAAAAGGATGTCATAAAACGATTTTACAACGAAGAAACAAATTTTTTAGAGCTATATTTACGGCGCTACGTGCGCGACCGAAAGCGTCGCTGTGGTCGGCCTTCCACGATTGGCCGAACGCTGACTATGACGTCGGAAAGGGGATTTATCATTGACGAAATAAGAGGAATGAAAGAACTTTAATTTTGACGGTGTTGGCAGTGTTCCTTTGAGAGTGCAATGATTTCAAGCTTCCACCATGCTATTTACAATCACCATCGAACTTGTTGTTTGCAAGGTAATGACGTCACAAGGGGGAACCGTAGGAGGGCGCCACCAAAACATCTCGCCGCTAATACGAATTTGTAGTTGGCGCTCGCGGGAGCCGCCGCTGGTCACGTGGTAGGCCCGCGCGCCGCCGCGCTGCGTCACCGCCGCACGCTGAGCGTTGTGCGAACGCCGCTTCAACGCGTTTCTCCACGCCGCCGTCGCCGCCGCCGCACAAGTTCGTCTGCTTCGGGGCGCCGCCGTCGTCTGACTGGCGCACAGGTCTATCACGTCTGCTTGCGCTTTTTCAGGAGTTTCCTTTGGGCTCTAAAAGTTACTTATTCGTCTTGATTTTTTGTTCTACTTCAAACAAAGATGAATAAGCTACTTTTAGAGGCCATAGGAAGCTTCCGAATGAGCGCAGGCACCACGTGATAAATAAGGACCAGTCACGTGATAAATACGGACCACTTTTCCGCGGTGCCCGCGGGCGCCAACTACAAATTCGTTTTGCGCCGTAAATATAGCTCTAAAAATTTTTTTTCTTCGTTGTAAAATTGTTTCATGGCGTCCTTTTTCCATCTAAGCCGTTTAAAAAAAAGTCTTTTTCCTTTGCATGTGTCCTTTAAGGGCGGCACCGATTTGTTTGTCCCTTTATTCAAGCATGAATTTCATCTCCGAGAAATCATGATCTTCCATTGTGCTGGAAGAGGTCTCGTAGTACAAGTATAGGACGCTGGTGACATGTATAGGGTAGACAGTCATTGCCTCGTTTCCTTGCTGTATGCTCGTTTGAAAGTGTCTAGATAGTTATACACAGACATGGGTCTTTTTACTTCAGTTAAAAAGCGGCACTATTCAATGCAAGTTTTTTTCGAAGGTTGCTCGGAAAAACTATTTTATGTAAATTTTGAATGCACAGCACCATTTGTTTTTGACGGAAGCAAGTTCATATAATTTATTTTGATTTATAACATGCTTTTGATAAGATCAACCACAAATTGGTTTCGTAAAAACCTTTATTGCATGGTGTAGCATTGCCACTTTTGAAAGTCGCTCACGAGGTGAGGACGCTGGGAGAAACCTCAGTTCCCTGCCTCCAGCATGAGCTTCCTACCTTCGGCAATGCATAGAGGCCGGACATTTGTAAGACATTCCCAGCCATTCGCATTCCGCTAACGACGATATATAACATGTCGCCCGAATCGTGTCCGAGTGTTCGGTAGACCATCACATGTTTTTGTACCAACTTAGAGCGTGCCTCGAGGACCAAATTTAAGACGAGAATGGCAGGGAGGAGCTTCCTACATTTGGCGATGCTTTGGCATCTTGTAAGCCTCAACAATCCACGCAGAGCGAAAGCATGAGAAAAGGCGACAAGTGCTCGCTGGAGGTGGGGCATTAAAGGGCCCCTGAAAAGAAAAAAAAAAGTTTTTTAAAAACAGTCTGGTTGGGACACGCGTGTCAAAAAATTAATTTTACGCGCAAAAAAAAATTATAGAGCAATATTGACCGCGCCAGACGCAATTTAGTCGGCAGTCACCTCCTTTCCACCTTTTTCTCTCTCGGCATCTCGGGCGCGTGGAGGAGAGGCACACCCCGCCTCTTCGTAGTGGATCGGCTTGGCTACTTTCCCGGCTTGGCTGCGCCCCGCACGAGAGCCATTGCTACTTCCTGGCCGTGTTCCAAAATTTACTCGATCTTACCCCAGGGTTAGAGTTTTGTACCCTTGGCGTTCTAAAACCTACCCGCGTACAGCGTTTTTCAATCTGTGCTGTCACGTGATACGATCCGCCGGAATAACTCGGATCCATTTGGAGATTTGGAACACAGCCCCTGTGTCTGCCGGTCGCACGACGTACCGTGTCGTATCGTGCACGATGGACCCCGACCTGAAGCGTCGGTTGCTTCAACCCTTCAACGCTGCCAGGAACTGGGCCTTCGCCCGTACGAGGACACGCCTCGCCAGCCGGAAGGCGTTCGCTCCGATCGCCGCGAGACAACCGCTCGCGAGGAGGCACCTACTTCGCCGCGGAAGGCGGCGAAGCGGGTGCCTCGACGAGTTCGTCTGAGCCGCACGACCCTTCAAGCCGCCGCGAGGACATGCAGTGGTGACTCATTTTTTTTATTAAACGTTGAGTGCGGTGCCGCGTGCCTTCACTAAACTCTTCACGGAACCGACATCTAAAAAAAAATTGGCACTGGCGCGCGCCAGAAAACATACAAAAGATGGGGTAAACGGGGCACACGAATCACGGGAAGAAAAGCAGGAAAACAAAAACCTGTCACACCGCGCCACTTCTAAGTACTTACGATGACGAACTAACACAAGCAACAAGCCCTCTTTAGAAGGTTTTCACATATAAACGCGATAAAACTATAAAACCACCCGAGGTACGCGAGACGCGTTACAACGACGGCGACCATGACAGAAAACAAAATGGCGAAGCGTTTGTTTGTTGTTTTGTTGTAGTATCCGAACGGAAGTTACGATTTTGTAAAACGTTTGTAAGCAATTGCGACATTCATTCGATGGATGGATTTTTTCTTAAACCTAAAAATATGTCATTCAAAAGGCGATCTGAAGAGATCACGAAGATTAACCAACATCTAAGCTGTCACTTATTCTATTAGCCAATGAGAAGCCGATTTGAATGACCATGGTTACCAATGAGAAGCCGAGCTGAATGACCTGGAATTTTGTGCGCAAAATTTCAAATAAATCTCTCGCCGTCAATATTGCTCTAAAAAAAATTTTTTTTCGCGTAAAATTCATTTTTCGACACGCGTGTCCCAACCAGACTGTTTAAAAAAAAAAAAACTTTTTTTTTCTTTTTAGGGGCCCTTTAAGAGATACCCCGCATTTCTCATCTTGTCAGCGACTATTAGCACCGAGATGTTCTAGTGATATCCTTTTTCATTTGCGACATCACGGGCAGTTTGATACTTCAGCCCCATGTTCCAGGTAAGAAAAAGAGAAGCCTTTCATGCAAGGCTTGTCAAAATATTAGGTGCCAGAAAATATCTGCCATCTACTTTCAGTCTTTATTAAGAATCCTATGTTCTGCGGCCACATTGAAAAGCACTGCAAAAGAGCCCAGATACTTGCCTGATCTCGCCACACCAAATACATGCACAATAAGTGCTGTCTGCTATGTTCACCTAACGTCAATAGATGCACATTCCAATGCAGCAACTGAAGCTAGCTACAGCCACACTGTCTTCCAAATGCAGTCTGTTACTAATGCAACAGTAGCTTCGGCTACAAGCTAGGCTTCCAAACAGGCTGCAGGTCACCCCTCGCTTAGGCGAGGGGGTGACCATGTGGACAGCTGCTGCAGTTACCCAAAAGTTTTCATACCTACAGTAAATCAAGCAATAATCAAAAGTTGAAAACTATCTGCTATAAGACAGTGGCATATAATGAAGCCTTAGCAAATAGTTTGAGCATTGAGGAAATATATTTTTCAGCACATTGGTGGTGCAAATTCTCTATTTTGATGAAGTAGAGTGCAGCACAATGGGGCAAGCACTTTGGTACAGTGATTGCATCAGAGTGATGGTGAACCCCCGTCGCATCCGAGCTAGCAGAGCAGACCCCTGCCAATGATTTCATGCCATCCTTTTTATTTAGTTCTGAAATTCTAGATCTTTTCACCCTCCGTTGCATAGGCGCTGCCATCTTGGAATCACATGACACAGCCGCCATAAAGTGGCTTCAAATTGTCGCTCCTCTCTCTCCTCCGCTCCTAGGCAAAGCATATTGTTTTTCGTTTTTTTTTTGCTGCATTTTATTGCAATTTTTTGTTCTGCTTTGTGAAGTGTCTCACACTTATTTTCACTACCTAACTGCATGCCATCATTATGTGCACAACTTACGCACCTTATTTTATAACAGGTTACGACTATTTGCTCTATCGGCATACCAGTGATCCGAAGAGAGAGCAGGGAAAAAAAGCAAACGATATGCTATGTTTTTTTTCTTTTCAAAGGCTTGCCGACTTTAGGCATACTTTAATTCAATGCCATCTGTTAGTGTTGTTTGCACAAAAAGAAAGCTTAAAAGAAGAAAAGAATTATATGGCAAGTTATAAAGTTTACTACTTTGTATTTTTGAAAGGACAATATATAATTCTCATTTTGATCGAACCAGTCTCGTGTAGCTCCAAGTGGCGGATACATGCTCTACGATCGCATCAGGCAGCAAACTATACTGTGCCTCAGTGAAACTTGGCAAAAGGCGAAAACTTTTTCTCAGTTAAGTCCTGCCAAGCAAAGTACCGGCATCCAGCTATGGTCACCACACCACCACCAGCTGGTAGGGCACACTAGTTTTTAGCTCCACACTGTGATAAAGGAGAGTGAAATTCGATGTGTTCTATCTAAAGCACTGCGCAGGCCTACCGTAAACCTTGGTCAAGGTTGAGCTGCTCTACCAAGAGCGATGTGCTATCTGTTCTACTTTCACACATTCTGGCAGACAGATTGGTCAAATGTGATTCAATATGCCTCCCAGCCTTCTAATTGAGTGCAGCCTACGTAAGAAACTCGTTTTAAAAAAATGCGGCCACAACATGGCAGTCGAGCAGCCCGCTAAAGCTACGATCTTGTTCAAACAAGTGTAACAGTGGTCTTCGTATGCTGACTAAGCGCACTTTGTTGTCAGGACGAACAGAACGGGTTGCCAGGAGGCCCGGGACTGGCCTTGAAAAGTAAACTCACACAGTGCTCTAATGTGCACCACCATGGGACCAAACACAAGCGAGGCTCGGCAGCTCTGCTGACATTCAGTCTGTGGCAATGGACTTACGCTTGTCCAGGGCCGGTGCTCAGTCTATTCGCGACTCCAATTCACTATAGGTGGCGCCACTCGTTATCCAAAATGGCGGGTTTAGTGAGGGTCGGAGATGCGTGCCGCTCCTGAGCCTGTCTAGTGTGCTGGCTTCACTGAGCGACACAAATTATTTCTGGTAATACGAGGAAGCTAGGGTGTTATGCGCGCAGGCCACCTCTTTACCCTGAAAACAAGAACGGTGTTTAGCTTAATATTTACGCCAGGAGGCACGTTTTAATTCTAGAGCGAAACCGAAACTAACCTCTATCTTGGATTTAATTTCTCGGTATATGTTTTAATCAGATTCTTTCATAACTCAAGATGTGTCTCACACCGTAATTATTTATTTAAAGAAGTTGTTCGCCGAAACTTTTGTCTCTTTAAAGACATAAAGTCCGGCTCTTTCATTCGCCTTAGAGATAACACAGAATATTATTATTTGTAAAAAAAATCCGCTGATATTCGTGCGTTCTCGCTGCCTTTTCTCACTCAGATAATTGTCATCTGAAATAATGAACTGCGGGCCTTTCAATTGGTTTTGGGGTATTTCGATGATTAATTGCTTTAAAATTTTGCCCAGCACAAGAATAAGACGATAAATCCAATTTATACAATATGTTCACAAAACGCATGAATGCTAGTGAGAACGCTGTTCTCAGTAGAAAAAACTAAAAGAAGAAATCCGAGTCAGTTAGGCAGCTGAAGTGTGCATGTTTTTTAAAGCAACGCGGGACGCATAGGAGTTTATGTTGCATCCAGTGTTTGTCTATCTTGATAACGATGTCAGAGTTTTTCATATGTTAAAAAGAAAACAAAATGATACCTTTCAGGAAAGACAATGGTTAAATGGCAGTTTTTTGTGATGGTAGCGTTAATTGGGGGCATACATTGCCGCGATTCGTATTAATAATAATCTAAATATCAAAATTAAGATATTTTAATACGCAAGTTTTCAAGCTCTAAGTTAACTGGTTGTTATGATCTAATTTTAAACGCGCGAACAAGTATGACAATTTAAAGTGTGCTAATTATCATCACTGGTGCCAATTGCAGCATTTTCAAGTACCAAGTTATAAAATAAATATAGTCTAAAATCAATGAACATTCTAGCTAATGTAAGAAATTCATGTAAAATTAGATTAATTGAGGGTTCTATCAAAGTAGCGACTTTTGACAATCGGCAAATTTTCCAAAGTCGCCACCAATATCCTTCCACACCTCATTCCCCCTCCCTCTCCTAATTATTAAAAAAAAAAAAAGAACGATTTTTTTTTAATTATTAATCTTTTCTAACATTTATTTACTTTCGTATTTACGCGCCGTCGTTTTGCCCATCTCAGCCTTTCCAGTTCGAAGGAACGCCTACCTGTTGCAAGCCTGCTCACAGCACGTTTCGTTGGCGTTGGAAGCCGGTGAAACAGTAGTGAGTTTTAGTACTGCATATACGAGCAAGCGCTGTGTGTTTGCGTTAGCTTTGCGTGTTCGACGCTGCGCGTGCGTGGAGCCCAAAATCGGGGGCTCAAATCGGAGCACGGCAACGACGCGCTTGCGATACGTGGAGCACGCCACCCTAACGCAAACGCACAGTGCTTGCTTCCATACGCGATACTAAAACTCTCTAATAAAGTATAATCCTATACCGGCTGCAGCACTATGTTCGGACAGTAAAAGAGTGTTGTTTGCATTCGGAAACGGACATTTCGCGAGCCACGATCGCGAGCAGTTCAGCCGTGCCCGCTGAGCAGGAGAATCGGGGGACCCTCACTAGAGCGCTTCCCGTTTCCGCCGCGCGAGGGCGAGCATCGAGCTGGAGACGCGAATACAGTACATATCCAGAAAGAGGAGATCGTAATTCATCTTGGCAGCTTACAGAATAGGTTTGTTTCTATTCCTTTATTTTACCCTCGGAGCCCGGGGCATTACACAGTGCATTTGTAAATGCAACCATAGGAAACAAACATGTTAAACAATGGCGTGAACAAGTTATACAATAGTGGTTAAAATGCAAAACAAAAATATATGAAACTTAAAGGACACATTGTAGGAAATCGCATACTGCCTCCGATACGCCAGATCCCACGTGGTCCGTCAAACAACCAGAGTCCAGCCTGGTTCTTTCACGGGAGCGGGAATTCCGCTCCCTTTTATTTGTTCCTAAAACACAATGCTCAAAAACACTCAATCTAAACTGCAAAAACACTCAATCTAAGCATGCGACATTAAACCGATATTCGCACGTAAAGCCAAAGCTAAACACAAAGAGGGCCCCCAGGCCTCGTCTCCCACGATTACCCGAGCACACACTTGCCTGTTCTCGGCACCGCCCAGTCCCCAGAGGCCCCTCCCCCCCGTCCCCCGTTAATATGTCGATAGGCGAGGAGGTTTTTTCCTCGCCCACCCTGGGGCACCGGTGATGCGCTCTAAAGGTACTCTAAAAATCAAACTTTTATCTGTTTACTCTGCTCAACTTCTGTGATGCGACATGCCATCACATTCTACTCCGTTTCACCTTGTGTTGTACCGCAGCCGACGATACGAGCCACCGCAGCCAATCAACTCTTTGTCGTTGCCAGATGACACTGCTCCACGTGCTGTTGCACCCAACAGACAGGTCACGTGACACACCTTCGGCACTGCATCGGCTCCGATGGCTCGCAGCATTCAGAGTAAAGTGCGGTATTGCATTTTGTGCTCTAGTAACTCACCACTGCCAAGCTGCTACGCCAGAAGCACTATGCAGACCCCACCAACTCTGCCGCCCCTACGCTCCGTTCACCCCTACGTTGACATGGCGGTAGGAGCCATGTGGTTGGTGGGCCAGGCTTTTATTGCCTCATGTCCGATCTGCACATCTGTATGATAAAGGGGCATGATAAGTGATGCAAGACTGACAATCGGCTGGTTCACCGAGCATGTAGCCTCCAGTGCCCTGTCAGTTAAGGGGTGAATGAAGTCTAAAGCTGGTATGTAACAGCCGTCTACTGTCCCACTCTCAGGCAAGCCACCCTTGACCAGTCCAGTCGTTGATCTTTAAGCAAGGTTAAGCAATGACTGCCTCGTGCCACCACACATGAAGGTGTCCACGGAACAAAGCCGCATCTGTGTCTACTTGCACCTTTGAGAAAATTGGTCCTGCCATAACCCACACCTCGTCAAAGTAGAATACTTTCGGGCCCTTTATTTCCTGTGTTGTACAATACCCCAAGAGGTACCTCTGTTGAAACGGGACTATTTTGACCCTCTCGGTCAGAAGCGAGGCCCCTTGCAGCCATTCAGCGCCGTCTACTCATTCATAGATGTTGCTCCTTTCGACAAAATGTCTGTGGCGACAGCTGGAGCTAGTGAAAAAGCGGACATTATAGCTCTTCCCAAAGCACCCTGTTCTTCCTCAAGAGCGGCTAGTTTATCCAGGAACAGTGCAATGGGTGCTTGGTGGTCTGTGATCGCAGACCACCAATCATAGCCCCACCGACGACGGCGGCGGCGGTGCCCTCCCCCCCCCCCCCCCCCTCCACTTACGTCACTCAGGTGACAAGCATTTCACTCTCATGACGTGACTCCAAGCCATACTCACTATGGCTGGCGACAACCCATAAAAGGCATGCACTGGCCCTTTGACCCACGCGGAGTGCTGTGCAGGAAGTGGAACGGCATCGGTGACCCAGTCGCTGCGGTTACCCAGAACTGTTTTACTGCTGTCTCGGCAAAGGTGCAGGCCCGCTGTTCGATGCACGTAGGTAGAAGCCATCAGCCGCAAGCATCGGACACCTGAGGTGGAAAATTTTACACCCAACAAAACAATAACCATGAGAAGAGTGGTCTAGCCGGTGAATTGCAAAAACATAAAAAGCAGGCACATGAAGAAGTATTTCTGTTACCTTGTCTTGCAAAAACAGAAAAAGCAGGCACATATAGAAGTATTTCTGTTACCTCGTCTCATGCTCAAGCGTTATTTTGGATAGTACACATCAATAATGCCTGTCCCGCGGTGGCTTTCTGAACAAAATGTAGTAGAAAATAAAACCAGTTGAATACCAAAGGAGAAGTAGAACAAAGAGGCACTTGTTTGTTGTCACTTTAACATGCACATTATGGAAGAGCACAACTCTTCGCGATTAACCTGTAGCAGAATAGTGTCATAATCGAACCAGACGCCATGCAAGTCCCAGTGCAAGTGCGTGCAGCCCGCGCCGCAGCACGTTTACTTCTTCTTTCACAACACTTCTTCCCCTCTCACGAGGAGTAGTGAAATATATAATAGTAGAAAAATTTTGCAGAAAACATGCACGGCAAAATGTTCGTTAGAACACAACAACAAAAAATATTCGAAAATGATGCACAGCCAAATGCTCATCCACTGCTTAGGGCAAAAACCACACCACGGGCTTCCGCGCTCGTGTACCTCGACGAACTGGGGTCTGCTGATGTATCACCGTAGTCGAGGCTGTGGTGTCAGCAGCGTCCGGATTGACTGCGAGGTCAGTAGTACCACTGGACTGGGCGGGTTGGTGCATATCATCCCCAGAATTCACAGCTGAATTTGTGCCCACATCCGGGGAGATTTCCGTCGTCGAGGGTGTGGTGTCAGCAGCGTTTGTGACTACAGGAGGCAGGTCGACACTTGGTGTGCATGGACGAGCTGTTGATGGGAGTTCCGCGCTACCAGAATAACTGGGGGGTCTCTAGGTGCTACGCGGATGTAATCGTGGTGCCTTGTCCACACTTTGCCATCTGGCAGTTTCACCGTCGATGCAAATCCCTGGTCAGACTCTACGGTAGCCGGCACCCACCTAGGTCCGGGTCGGAAATTCCGAGCAAAGACTGGTGTTCCGGGCGGAATATCCGTGACCCTAGTGTATGGTCCATTTTTGCGCACGTCCTGCTGGAGCTGTTTTAGGTTCACTGTGGTCCGAAGATCGGGTCGCAGCAAGCCCAGCGCAGTCTTGAGCTTCCGACCCATCAAAAGTTCAACAGGACTACAGCCCGTCACTTCATGCGGCGCCGTCCTGTATGACAGCAGCAGTCTGGCTGTTTGCGTTTGAAGGTCACCCGATCCGGCCTTCTTCAACTTCTGCTTAATCGTCTGCACAGCTCGCTCGGCCGCTCCATTGGACGCGGGGTGGTATGGGGGCACCAGCACTTGTCTTACGCCATTCTTCCGTAAGAATGTCTTGAATTCTTCGCTCACGAATGCCGGACCATTGTCTGATACAACTACATCCGGCAGCCCCTGAATAGCAAACATCTTCCGCAGACAATCTACTGTCACAGACGCCGAGCATGTGCTTACTGGAAATACCTCGATCCATTTGGAATAAGCGTCGACGGCAATGAACAGGTAGGCGTTTCTCAGGGGTCCAGCAAAGTCTACATGCAGTCGAGACCACGGCCTTTCCGGAAATGGCCATGGCCTCACTGGTTCCGATCTTGGCGCTCGCTGATGCTCTTGAAAGGTACGGCATGCCTCCACTGCTGCCGTGATGTCCTCATCCAGAGCTGGCCACCATACATGGCTCCGGGCCACTGCTTTCATATTGGAGACTCCTGGATGACTTTCATGTAGCAACTGGAGCACATCTGCCTGTAAAGACGTGGGGACTACCACTCGGCTTCCAAGTAAAATGCAATTACTCTGAACGCTCATCTCTTGAAACCGTGCTTCGTATGGCTTCCACGGATGTCCACAGGGCGGCCTTTGACCAGTCCACAATGCTGCTCGCAGTTGTGACAAGCACGGATCTCTGCTCGTAGCTGCTGCAACCGTTTGGGCTGACAATACTCTTGGGTAGCATCCTTGGAGCATGAACACCTCTGGGGGGCACTCGACCTGAAACTCGGTTGTAGGTAAGGGCAGCCGACTCAGTCCGTCTGCGTGAGGAATCTGTCCGCCAGGCCTGTACTTCAAGGTGTAATCATACCCCGACAAGAACAATGCCCAGCGTAAGATACGTGGCGAACATGACGCGGGAATGGGCTTGTCAGCTGCCAACAGCCCCAGGAGTGGTTTATGGTCAGTGGCCGCCTCAAACGAACGCCCCCAAAGGTACTGCTTGAAACGCGTCACTCCGAACACCGTAGCAAGCGCCTCCTTATCAAGCTGGCTGTAGTTTCGCTCGGCAGCAACCAGGCTCCGCGACGCAAATGCGATAGGTCGCTCTCCTCCCGACGCCTCCCTCTGTGCAAGAACCGCACCGAGACCGTACGGAGATGCGTCCGTGACCAGCACAATTCTCTTCTTTGGGTCAAAATGGGCCAACGTTTCTGCTGCTGCCAGTAAGGACTTACTCTGGGAGAAAGCCTCCTCTTGAGATGACGTCCAAGTCCATGGTACGTCCGGAACCAGCAGACGATTCAGCGGGTGCAGTACTGCAGAAAGTCGGGGAATGAACTTGCGATAAAAGTTAATAAGGCCCAGGTAGCTTTGGAGGCTTTTGACGTCCTGCGGTCTCGGAGCCAAGAGGACAGCCTCGACATTTTTGGGGCTGGGGTGCAACCCATTGCGCGTAAGTATATGCCCTAAATACTCCACACGCTCCTTCATGAATTCGCACTTAGCTAGCTTCAAGCGAAGGCCTGCATCCTGAAGGCGCCCGAGGACCCGGCACACATTCTTCCAGTGATCTTCGTCACTTGCGCCGGTCACAAGAATGTCATCGAAATAGACCGCAACGTGCGGCAGATCACCCAGGAGATTGTCCATTTCTCGCTGGAACAAGGCAGGGGCGGACATTACGCCAAACGGAAGCCTTGCAAACGTGAACAGGTCTTTCAGAGTGTTGATCGTGACCAATTCTTGTGACTGTGCATCCAGCTGGACTTGTTGATACGCGTCCTTTAGGTCGAGCTTGGTGAACTTCACCCCTTTGTTTCGCGAACAGCTCTTCAATCCTAGGAATTGGATAGCTTTCGCTGACCGTCGCTGGATTGATGGTGATCTTGAAGTCGCCACAAAGGCGTACGCGGCCATCTTGCTTGACAACAGGAACTACGGGTGCAGCCCACTGCGACGTCTTGACAGGGCGTATGATGCCTTCGCGCTGCATACGCTGAAGTTCCTCTACTACTCTGTCTCGGAGCGCAAATGGCACTGGTCGTGCTTTAAAAAATTTCGGTCTTGACCCTTCCTTCAGGATGATCTTTGCTGACACACCCTGCATTGTCCCAAGCGTGTCTGAAAAAACTTCGCTGAATTGTTCGACTAGGCTTGTGACGGAACGGACCGCGTTCACCCCCTCAAGCTTTCAAATAGTAATCTTGAATGCTTCCATCCAGTCTCTGCCCAGCAATGTCGGACATGTCCCCTTCACCACAAACAAGGGCAGTGTCGACTCAAGTGTTCCCACCTTGGCTGCTGCAGTAATCTTCCCCAGTGCAAGTGCGTGCAGCCCGCGCTGCAGCACGTTTACTTCTTCTTTCACAACAAATAGCTTAGCAGTTCTGCTGCAGGTGTGAACGTATCCCAGGCGAAAATTTTCAACTGGGACCAATTGGTCCCAGTTGCAACTGGTTTATGGAACAATTCCCAGTTGCAACTGGTCCCAGTTGGAGTTGTCCAACTGGTCCCAGTTGGAGTTGGTCAAAGCTGGAATTGGTCCCACTTACAACTGGTCCCAGGGACCCAGTTGGAGTTGGTCCCAGTTACCGCTGGTACCAACTCCAGCAACAACGAAACACGGCGCAGAATGGAAGGTTGACAAGACTTTATTGTCAAAAACTTGAAGAATGAAACTAAATAATAGGTTCCGTGACGTACACGCTCCGGGTTTAGCCACTTGCTTGCGACGGTTGAATCGCTTTTTTCAGAGGTAGTATTCCTGAGATGAAGGAAGATCGGCCGCTGGCGTCTGTTAGTGAAGACGTCCTCAGCTTCTCTCCCCATCACGTGAAGAAAGGTGCTCACCCGTGATCCTGCGTTGCGCAGGTGAAGTCCTGATAGGATGCGGTAGCACTCCCACCTTGCAATCTCTGTCACAAGAGTCGGCAATCGAACATTTTCGAGGTAGACCTCCCGCCATTTTCGCCATTGTGCTCTCCGCGGCGTTTTCTTCCGTCCGGCCTTTGCTGGGCGCCCTCCGATCGCTGAACTGCATCGTTCCATCCTCGAAGTTCACCGCCGCCACCATGGTGTGTGTACAGTTAGGTCCAAAGAAGCGCAGCTATAGTTTTGACATTTTCATAACGACGCCAGACGACGCAACTTGGGCGATGGCGACCCTTCTCTACTGCGTCCGGCGTCCGTCCGACTCCGGCGTCAGCATAGGCAGCGCCATCTGTCGACAGCGCGTACCACTAATCCGCACCCGCGTGCCACGGCGGCCGGCTAGCTCTGATTGGCCAAAAAATAAATTTATTTATTAAAAAAAAAGAAAAAAAATACTGAAGGTGTTTAAATAAATGTTTTAATATATCTTAATGATGCACTAAATGTTCATTTAGGTGAACACATTTTGTCACTAATTATATTTTCCAATAGACCCCTTTCGGAATTTTGGCAATACTGAAAAAAATTTAGCCGGAATAGTAAAACATCTAGCAACATTGGGTGATCACCGCCATAGAAGACAACCTATTTGTGGTAACACAATGCATCGAAGTGGCAGTCCAGGAGGGCAGACCACTTTACGCAGCTTTCCTGGACATTTCCAAGGCATATGACACGGTGGACCGGAACATACTCTGGAGTCGACTTCGACGGCTAGGAATAAACGAGGCAGATGTGAATCTGCTGCAGGCACTGTATGCTGGGGTCTCAGTGCGGATTGAGTGGGAGGGCCACATGACCAGGCGTCTACCAGTACCCAGGGGCCTGAGGCAAGGATGTCCACTATCCCCCTTGCTATTTATGTTGTATGTGGCACCGTTGGAGAAAGCGCTGGAGCAGTCGGGTGTGGGCTTCGACCTATCATACAGAGTGGAGGGAGCCTGGAAGCGGCAGAGAATACCGGCCCTCATTTACGCCGATGATGTGGTGCTCCTTGCCGGCTCGCCTGAGGACCTCCAGGTGCTTCTGGACATATGCGGGGAGCTCGCCACGCATTTTAGACTCCGTTTCAACCAGAGGAAGAGTGCGGTCCTAGCCTGGGGAGACCGAGATGGACCGAATCGGGAACCAGAGGAACAACGGTGGCACCTGCAGGGAGGGAGGTTGACAAGACAAAACACAGTCAAATACTTGGGAGTGACCCTGACTGCGGAGCCCGACTACCTGAAGGTCCATGAACGAGAGAAGAGATTGGGAGCGATAAGGGGGAAAGGAGTCCTGGCGAAGAAGAGCACCTGGACGTTCAACAGGTTCGAGGTGGTGAGGGGTCTATGGAAGATGGCCATCGTTCCGGGACTCACGTACGCAAATGGCGTACTCGTCCTCTCATCGCAAACAAGGGCCTTCCTGGAGAGAAGACAGAGGGATGCGGGAAGAATGGCCTTGGCAGTTTCAAGAACAGCACCCAACGAGGGTGTCCAGGGGGACTTGGGCTGGTCGTCCTTCGAGGCCAGAGAAGCCAGCGCCAAGGCACTGTACGAGAGGAGAGTGCACAGACTCCCGGATGGGAATTGGGCCCACCGCACCCTGCGCTACATGATATACCAGGGAAGAGGCACCAAATGGATGCACCGCCTCCGAAGGCTGCGGGACCGCTATGGTTTCGAACCGATCTGTCTGGAGTCAGCGGGCGAGAGCCGGGAGGGCCCAGCGGCAATCAGAAAGGGCATCCGAGCAGTGGAGACGAAGAGATGGAGAGCGGGAGCGGCGGCGAAGCCGTCCCTCGCGATGTACTGCGCGGAGAAGGAGGCCATAGGGAAAGAGCCCTGGTACGACAACTCGACAGGCAGTGGACTCCTCGCAGAGGCCCGCATGGGCACATTACGGACCCGGGTGTGGAGGGCCAGGTTCACGGAGGGACAGGAGAGGACGTGCACACTCTGCGGGCAGACCGACGAGACGATGGAGCACCTAGTGCTGCAGTGCCGGCACATTGTACCGGTCCCAAGTACAGAGGTGCTACCTGTAGCACTCGGTTTCCGAATCGGTGCAGAACAAGGAGAGGAAGAACAAAAGAACGTTCGATCGGCGGTTGACGTGACGAAGAGGCGGCTGGAGGTCTGGTGGAGGGAGACGCATCGGCGGAGGGAATGCAACCGATCAGCGGAACATCAAGCGGAAGCGGAAGTCGCGGGAGGCGCGACAGGCTAGATCCAGTACTTGTTGCTGTTGATCACCCGATACAAAGGGAAGAGCCGCAGACTCCAATCCAATCCAATCCTACGCAGGGTTCGGCCGGTCGGCGTGCTCTAATGATCTATCGATACTGCCACATATAAGTGACAGAGAGGTGGAGCAGTTCTACAGGAGCCGGTCAGGCACAAACCGGTGCATGGAAAGAAGCTACAACTTCTTCGTCGAAGCATACGTGGTCCCCGCATCGATAAGAGCTAAGTACTCACGGAACGTACAGGCAAGTTCTTTTTTTGTTTTGTAGTGATTTTTTTTAGTCACATTCCATAATTTTAATGCAGTTAATCATAGTGATCGCGCTTTTAGCGTGGCCACTCCGAACGACCCGGTACGCTGCCCCCGTCGTGAGCTTGTCGTTCGGTGACAGCCGAAAACTTGCCTAGTTTAGTTTTTCGTACCCCTCCAATAAACTTACGACCGCGTACCAGTAACTGCAAAAGGTGCCTCACGAGTCACACACAACCCTGAGTGTTCAAGAAATCGCAATCGAAAATCGCACAGAACAGCTGAAAAGGTTGTACGGGTGGGTGGAGCAGCATTTTAAATTCCTTCCTCGGTCACCTTTTAAAGACTACGAAATTAAGCGGTTTATGGCATTGCTTACAAAGCTACAGAGCAGACTTTCCAGAACCACTGATGTATTGGGTTTATTTCACGGCGTTTGTAAACGTACCACGTTTGTTTGAACCCACCCAAAATGCGACATTGAAAAAAAAAAAAAAAAAGTGTGCTGGAACTGATTTTTATTTGCACAGAAAATATGCACAGCTGTTTGAGTGTCAAACCGGTGTATAATTTTTTTTTTATCCCATTCAGTGCAGGAAGTTTCTTCATCAAGGGTTCCTGATACCGAAGCAAGAAGAAGACCCAAGAACAACATACAATGTGTTCAGGAATAAAAACCGTTGAACAGAATAACAATTGTTGAACATGCTCTAAACAACAACTCTTTGGTTGCATTCTCACAAATTTCCAAACTGATTAGTAGCAACACGGCAGAGAGTTGGGCGAGTTGGTTAAGCATCTTAATAGGTGGGAACAGCGCAGGAAAAACCGACGAAGGACGAGTAGAAGAAGTGCACAGACACAGCGCTGACTAACAACTGAATGTTTATTTTCAAGCGAACCAGAAAGTAAACACTGGGTGTGGAGAGGAAAAAACACAGAAGCCAAAAAAAGGAGGGAACCCGATAAAACAAGACACTACCACGCCAATCACATTTCACACACGTCTGCCACAGTTCTTGATAAAAAACACTTCGCCAGCCCCCAAGTTAACCGACGGAGCACTGACGCATTCTTCCTCCCCCCTTGATAAAATATAAAAGGCCTCATCAATCTCCCGGGCAGTCTTGTTTTTGTTGCGCGCCAAGATCGTCAACTCATTGAACAGGGGAACGCAGCCGCACCTACTACAATGTACCGCAAGGTGGCCAGAGGGTGAGGAACGGAGAGCAAGGGAATGCTCCCTCGCCCTCACGTTCACACACCTCCCTGTCTGTCCAAAGTAAACCCGACCACATGTGAAGGGGATCTGGTATACAACCCCTACTGCGCACGAGACAAACGGATCGCGGTGGTTAACATCACAGTGGTTATCCCTGTTCAACCCTCGGTTAACGGCGGAGCATAGTCGAGATAACTTCCGGGGCGCCGAAAACACCACAGGCACCTTATACTTGTTGGCCACGCGCTTGACTTGATGTGAGAGGGCGTGAATGTAGGGCACCACCACTGGTCTGGTTGTCGGTTTTTGCCTCGCCTTAGGACTGGTTCTACCTCCGAACACCTTAACAAGGGACTCAGCCACTCCCACAATCATCGCCACCGGGTATCCCGCAGAGGTCAGCCTAGACACCTGTGAAAGCAGGCTGTCCTCACACCTATGGTGGCATGACTTGAGCAAAGGGGCGCGCATACCCGACGTAGTGATCGCACGCTTCACAAGCTTTGAGTGCGCGGGTAGTGTCTTGTTTTATCGGGTTCCCTCCTTTTTTTAGCTTCTGTGTTTTTTCCTCTCCACACCCAGTGTTTACTTTCTGGTTCGCTTGAAAATAAACATTCAGTTGTTAGTCAGCGCTGTGTCTGTGCACTTCTTCTACTCGTCCTTCGTCGGTTTTTCCTGCGCTGTTCCCATCTGATTAGTAGCGTAACGTCCCTAAACGTTTAGCGGTACGGCCTTGGCACTCTGTTCAGGCCACCACCCCAAAAGTTCCCACGATCGCAAGGCGGGTTCGAGGGATCTTCAGATTCGGTGTACACTGCATTTAGTCTGTACACCCCCTCCACCCGACGTCTGTTTTCTGGAAAACTCTTTACTGGCGTGAGTAAAGGTAACGAACTGGCGGAAGAAGTAATCATGCATCTACACGCGCAACAAGTACCTAAAATGGCCTCGGTTGCAGTGAAGAAGCACTGAAGGAGGGAGCCGCTCGCGCATGCGAGCCGCGCACTGAACCGCGGCCATACCTCTCTAGTTAAAGACGAGGCGCGACACACGGCCACACTACTACAACATATAATCGTTTGCGATGCTTCCGCTTACGGATGATAAGAGCGTTTTCTTGTCTAACCCGCGAAAGTTTTGTAAACAACACGAGGACTCGGTTTTTCTTTTTGAACACTTTAGAACTTGTCTGACACGTACTTTTTTTCCGTCTCCGTCAACGTATCCATCCTGCGTACACAAAGGTACACAGCCATGCGATGGCATATTGATGCGGCGCCCGCAGACTGGGACTCAAAGTGTAAGCAGCACCGTTGTAGGCGGTAAGATGCAGGCGGTTCTGGCGGGACCCCTGCGTGATGGCGGCGGACCTAGTTGCAGTTGCGTGCAACAGGTGGCGCTCTACTCCGAAAGGGGTCTATTAAAAATTATTTCGTTGGTTAAAATTTTATATCATTTTTATAAATATATAAATGTACCCAGTAATTAAAAATTTCCCTATTTGTATAAATCTAAAAATGTAAGTGTTTTTAGTTTTCGTCATTAGCAAAGGTCAATAATACACTCCCAACTTGTCAAAATTGTTGCCCCGTGTGAACTGGGAACGGGAAAGGCATTTGAAGTCCGACTGGGAATCGCTCCAACCAGTTACTTTCCTAACTGGTCCCAGTTCACTCCATTCCCAACTCAAACCAGTTGACTCCCAACTGGGAATGGTTCAAACCAGTTGACCCTTCAGCTGGTCCCAGTTGGGACCAGTTAGTCCCAGTTGAAACCAGTTGAGGTGCCAACTGGTCCCAGTTAGAAATTTTCGCCTGGGAGAATACAATATTTGTGCAGAAAACACCATCGCAGGCCTACGAGGACGAACAGCAACATTATTACCCGCCACAATTTAATTCAACGCGCCGGGAGGGCCATTCGCGAAGCCTGATCTGTTTGTAAATCCCGTCTTTCGACAGAACGCTTTAAGTGCGATTACTGAATGCAAATGCGGCGCAGGCGGCACCCGGGAGCCACATGCCGCTCCCGTTGATTATCTCTATTATCTTTTTCTTCGTCCCCGACGCTACGGGAGGTAGCCAAGCGCTATCAAATTCCACCACAGCGGTGTCGAATCGACGATCGAACGCCACCAGTAGGTAAATTCCACTCACCTTTTACGCTCCGAACAAGCGCCCCACGGGCGTCCATGTGGCGAGACGGGGCCTGTTGCTAGCTTGCATGAATGCGCTGAATGCGCTGTGGACTTCACTGCCGACGCTCGTTCCCATGCATTGAATATCACGATCAACTCCACTCGGTAAAACCGCGGCACATAACACGACAATGTATAATACAAGAAAGACCGCTGGAACCGACGCGACCGCTCCGAAAAGCGCCCAACAAATACTTGGAAAAACAATAGTAAAATTGGAAGAAGCAAAAACAAACAAAACAAAAATATCGTCACTTCCTGTTTGTGTTGTTTTGCTTGTTTTTGCTTTTTTCTCTCAGCCAATAGGCGTTGCAACCTTACTGCGTCGAAACGCTCGCGAAAGACGAAGTGTGATCAGGCGCCGACACCGAAAGGTCCCGGATGTACGCGGCGGCGCTGCGGTCGTTTGGGCAGGAGGATCCGACCGGCTCCGAGCGTTCCGAAGGCCTTCGGCGAGAAGCTTTGACTTGCGGTTTGGCCGTTTTGCGGTATGGCAGCGCAAAGTAGCTCCCATTCTGAACTGATCTTTACCCCGTGTTTGCTGTCGTTTGTGGCCAATGAAATGTCATGCCGAATTAGTATTTAATCGCGCAGCATATGCAATGAGAGCCGCTCTGGCTGTCCGCTGCATACAGCCTATCCAGAACACGCTTCAATGGCGCCCTCTCGCACCGCCGACTCGGAGTGCGGCAGCCGTGAGCGCTCGATGAGCTCACTACTTCTCCTTCAGTTCACGGCCACTCTCAAGCAACCAATGACGTCATGAGGAAGGTTATATTTGCTTGTTTTTGTAATTTTAATTTGCCTATAACTTTTAAAATAAAGGGAATTTCGAGAAACTAAAAGTTTCACTAAGTTACTACGTTCATTGCGCTCAGGTTCGGTGCAAATTAAAAATTAGTAAAAAAGTCATTGCAGGGCCCCTTTAAAGGGGTACGGAAACCAAAATTTAAATATACAAATTTCGTTCGGAAATGAGTCAAGCATGACGGACAATAACCGTAAATGATAATCGCACGTTTGTATTTTGAACGACTGACTATATTTTTCGTTCCAAACGGTGCATTCGAGCAAGCGCTCGAAGAGAAGCGAACGGAGAGCGCGATGCGTCATGGGATATCCGGCGCAAACAAAAACCGAAAGAAAAGATTCCCCGCATTCGTGACGTAGCAAGGCTGCAGGTTATGAGCTTGGCCCTTGGTGGCGATGTCAGTGTCAACAGCGTCACCGCGTAACAACCGAGCCGTTCGAAGTACCCGTGGGGTGACGAGCGTGTAGCTGGCCCAAGGAGGCTCTGGCCCAAGGAGCACGTTGCTTCCACAACACTGTCAGGTTAGGGCTGAACGGGGTAGGGAAAGCAACTTTTGTTCGAGTTTTGAGCGACGGGCTAATCTTCTAGGGGGAGGATGGCTGTGCCCGGTTGCACGAACGAGGGTCCGAGAAAGAGGGGAGTCCTTCGTTTCCGTCTTTATGAACCATTTGGTACAATGCGCGATTTGTGAGTTGAGCTAGGAGGAAAGCTAAGCAGGAAAATGTTGAAATTCCAAAGAGCGGCGCTGCTCCGAAGGAATCTGCTACGTCACGACTACGTAGCAAGTTCCCCAACGTTGCTAGATCACCTCCCAAATAGGCTCCGTATGCATCCACCAGGTGCACATTGAAAGATCGTTTATCTTTAAAATTATTTTCCTTGCGCCTTTCACCGAAAGAATGGTGTTTTTGAGGTCAGGGTGCAACATGCAACACGTTCAAGCTAGAAAATGAGCGCTGGAATTTCGTTTCCTACCCCTTTAAAGCCCCTACATGTTTCAAAAGTAGCGCAATCTGCGTCGATGTATACGAAACGCGTGCAACGTGCAGCCCTTGTGAAGATCATGTCACAGCTCAACACTGAGCTAAATTTCAGACGGCATGTTCTTCCCAGAAGTGGCGCGCGGCACGTGTCTCGATTATTTCCACAACAATAAATGGCGCCACTTTTCCCAGGATAGAGGGGCTTTAGTGCTACTTGCTGACGAGCGCAAACAGATCGAGGGGCTTTAGGTAGAGGCAGAGCCGTTTATCGAGAGAGTTTGGCCATACATTGGTTTGAATAGGCGAGCATCTCTGGGCCAACCACAGGCCGCGAAACAGCCCCTAGCGGTGGTCGTGAGCTCTAAATTTATGACACGACTAATTCAAGCCGTTTTAGCGTCGCTAGAGCTAAAAGGTGTAAATCTCAGTGACTGAAAACTTTGTGCGTGCGAGGTTTTCGTCACGCCAATATTCAAGTGTAGAATAAACGAACGTGCGCTCCAAACCAGGGCCAACTTGCTACAAACAGCGTCTCAGCTGAGACGGTGAAAGAAAGCACTGCCAAAGCCAGCGCACGAGCCGAGCGGGACTCCAGACGCTCGGCTGGAGACGTGGAGCGTCTGGAGACGCTCCACGTCTCCAGACGCTCGCGCGCCCCACCCTTTGCATTGTTTTCTTTCCGCCAGTCACAGGACGCTGTTCTAACAAGCCAACATCAGCAATGCAGAGAAAGGCATGTGCACGAGCGCGTGGCCTTGGAAAGTACAAACAAAAGCGTTTTGCTGAGCTAGATTCACGCGCCTGTACCTTTGTCTTCACTGCCGAAATTTGTGAGATGGAGCAGAGAGGCCGAGATTGAACGCTTCTATTTCACGCTTTGAATGTCGTTTGCAATATAGTGACGTTGCGGTCTCCTGATTGGTCGACGCTGTGTCACAAATTTAGTTCACGCTCTAAGCGCGGGGGGAATATTTGGCGCTGGCGGCGGCCTTTGCTCCGCCTTTTGGCCAAACTCTCCCAATACACGGCTCTGGGTAGATGCAGACCTCGCTGCCTTTGTCTCCGCTACACTGTTCGAAAGCCGGGCGTAAACTAGCGTCTGTTATTAGAGACCTTTAGTAGACAAGCTAAGCTTTCCTAGCGGGAGCTCGTGCCGTCACTTTGAAGCATGGATTGAGCACGCGCGCCCGCAAGGCCCACTCTCCGCAGCGTATACCTTCTAAAAACGGTCTATTAAAACTCAATTTTCCCTCGCCGTCTGTCCACGGGCGCTGTCAGGATGTTTGAAAGGACGCAACGCGACGCAGAACGGAACCACGACCTAAAAATATCAGATTTTGGTTAGCAAGGGGAGCTGCTCAAAACTTGAGAGCTACGGGTCTACATGAGGTGGTGGTGCTGCAGCTGCCATACAAAAAACCTCCCCTAATATTTGTTTGTTTTCCTGGTGCCAGCAAGTTTTTAATTCGATTTAAATGATTAGTGGCATATTTTCGTCTCCCGGGGGTACTTCCCTCGTTGCCAGGTACATAAATAAAACTCAGCGAGCTTTGATTCGCAAAACCCGATTATGATGCCCTTTGATGTGTCTTGCAAGTAGTGTCGAATGCGCCAATGCACGACGTCCGTGTCTCGAGCAGCCCTTGGAACCATGTGGTGGCGCAGCACTGAAATGAGCGGCCCTCGGAAGCAAATGGCGACAGAGCACTCGCTCGTGGCACCTGTCTCGCACGTTCGTAGAATGATATGGTTGTCGGTGCTTTTGGCACAAGGAACGGAGTTGGCCAGTAAGACCTTTTCACCCTCCGCCGCATGGGCGCTGCCATCTTGGAATCACGTGATGCGGCCCCCATTAGGTTGCTTCAACTTGTTGCTCCGCTCTCCCGTCCGCGCCTTGGCGGATGCGTGGAATTCGTGTTTTTCGTCGCGTTTCACCGCGTCTCTTGCCTTACTCCGTAAAGTGTCGTCCGATACTTATACTTACCATGTAATTGCATTACATCATTATGCGCGCAACTTCTGTAGTTGATTTTGTAACACGTTTTGAATATTATTTACCGTCGGCGTGCGGGATACGTGTGAAAAGTTTTTATAGGAACAGGAATCAGCGTTAGCACTTGCGCCCATTGAATACATATATGACTTGAAGAGAACCTCGAGGGTTCAAATACCAATAACTTATGAGAACTGAGGTTTGGTTACTAATAAGGGCGGACCATTCGCAATAGGGAAGCCCAATGTTATTATATATACGTCTACGTGTTCTCTCTCTGTCCTTGTCCTTGTGTGCGCAACTGTCACTATGTTATTATATATATATGAGTGCGCATTGGTGTCAAGGAAGAAAACAAAAACACTCAGCGTAATTACCCACGTGTTTTTCCTGAAAACATGTTGTTTTGTAGTTCCAACGGATCGAAAACAGTTCCTTTTGATTACACTAGGGAACTAGTGGACAAGGCGCGGGAACAAACATTTAGTTTGAATTATTTTTAATGCTAGAAATAATGGTACCTTAACATTAGGCAACTTGTTTGTTCGCAATATCACACGTATATCTGTTTTACGTTCTTAATCGCGTGTGTGATATAAGCATTCGCTTTATCGGTTTATTTATAAATTCCACGCAATAGTATATCCTGCTTGGTCCCATGTCCACAGTCTTTCAGTTGCTTAAGTCATTTTTAATATAACCATGCAGTTTCAATTAATTTATTGCAACACAAATATTTGAACTCCCCGCGTAAGAAACTGCCACAGACAACTTGATAGTGCCTATGATTCATAAATTGTGACGCCGAAAAGAATTCTGCATGAAAATCACCCAAGTGCAGCCGGTTGTCGGCTTCGAATAGGGAGTTACTTTCAGTAGATGGCGACGTCAAAATGTGCAAAGCGCATCGTTTAGAATCAGTGAACAGCTTTCTACAAAGGTCCATTGGGTGGGGCGTGGCGTTCGACTTCAGCCAAACATATCGGAGATAATTTCTTTTGCGCTCTTCAATTTCATTCGGCAAATTTTACAGAAGATGGATATCAGACTTTATTTGAAGTCTGGCATTCACAATTATCTTACCATTCTCATACCTTGAGAACGTCGTAAGCAAATGTCCATATAACAAAAAGTTTATTTCATAAGGCCAATATTTTGAAATGCTGTAAATGAGTACTTTAGTTAAAGAAAGTTTCTAGTCAGCCTAGGCTGGTCTGTCAAAATATTTGTCGAGCGCTTAATTTCTTTAAATAAAACAGGCCGAGACAATATCACTTTTTTACATGATCTACGTGATTATATGAAACTTTTATAGTCATTTTAAAAGACGTTTCCAGTCTCGAAGTTAGAAAAGGTTGGTGTACGAATTCCAAACACCGAACAGTAAACTTGTCAGTTCATCTGTTCTTGGTGATTCAGCAGATTGTTAATCATGTTGTCGACCTGATTTTTCACTAAGCACTCATGCAATATATTCTGTTGCAATATAAGATGATCAGTTCAATATCTGACTTGAGCGCGAGCTATCTACTTCCGTACCGCTCGGTGCATGCACAGCAAAAGCACGGCGGCAGGCAGAGAGCGCACGCTTCAGGAGGAGCTTGTCCTGCTCTTTATTTTAGTTTTTTTCTTTTTGAAATTAGTGTCCGCAGGTACGGTCGTGGACAATTGTACTTTTCCCTTTGCATCAGCGCAGTTGTTTCACCGCTGAACCTGGCCGAAATTAATGATGGACGGAATCAGACGCATAAAGTGTTAGTAAAAAAAGGTCGCAATTTAGGCTCGAAACCACTTCGTGGTTTGCCTAGTGGCTCAATACTATTGTTTCATTCGCTGTGTGCTACTAGGAAGAAATTCATATCGCAAAATTAATCGAAAGTGGCTTAAAACAGCATCACAATCGCGTGTACGTTGAAACCGAAACCGACCAAATTGAAGCAACCTAATGGATGGATGGATGGATGGATGAATACGGCTGAGCCCTTTGGATCGGGCGGTAGCTTACGCCACCTAGCCATTTTGTTTTACCATTTAAGCTTAGAATATTTAAATGTGAAATCTATATTCACTCCGCAGTGCAAAGAAAGTGAGGCTATGAAACCCCCTTGCCATCAGTGGATAAGAAAATACCTAGTTTTCTCTCGATTTCTGCCACCATTCACTTAATCTTTGCTTGGTAATCTCTACAGTCTTGAAATCCACTCTCCCTTCGCTGTCTCTAAAACCCAATGACTTTATTAAATCTATGTTGTCTTCGGTAGGCATAGGGTGAAGCCCTTTACAGTAGAGTATCAAGTGCTCAGCCGTCTCGTCCTCCTCTCCACAAGCAGTGCACACTGTATCAATTTCCTGGTACTTCACTCTGTATGTTCTGGTTCGCAGAACACCCGTTCTTGCCTCAAACAGCAATGAGCTTCCCCTAGAATTGTCATAAATGCTTTCTTTGGCAATAACTCTTTTGTTTAATCTATAGCTTTCCAGAGTCGTCTTTGTCTGCATTCCCTCTAGCCACCAATCTCTTTCTGTGGCCTTAACTTTCTTCTTAACTGAGACTTGCTCTTCCGTATCTTCGCTATAGCCCAAAATCTTTCCTCTTAATTTCCTAGTGCGCTGTCTCCACTTTGTGTCTACACTCCTCATGTATAAATAGCTGAAAACCTTTCGTACCCATTGCTCCCCGTCCATTTGCCTCAACCTATCCTCAAATTCTACCTTGCTCACCGCTTCCCTGCTCTCAAATGATGCCCATCCCATGTCTCCTTGTACTCCCTGGTTTGGCGTTTTGCAATGTGCCCCCAAAGCCAGTCTACCTACTCCGCGCTGTTTTATTTCTAGTCTCGCATGCACTTCGGATTTCATGCATAGCACTGCGTTTCCAAAAGTCAAGCCAGGCACCATGACCCCTTTCCAAATCTCTCTCACCACCTCATACCTGTTGTAATTCCAAAGTGCTCTATTTTTCATTACAGCTGCATTTCTGTTGCCCTTACCTATTATATACTTTTCGTGGTCTCTGAGATATTCTGCACCATCACATATCCATACTCCTAGATACTTGTATTTACTAGCTCTCTCAACTGTAATATTCTGTATCTTCAGCCTCTCAACTTCATCCTCGTTAAAAATCATGACTGCCGATTTTTCGCTACTGAATTCTAAACCTAATTCCTCTCCTTCCCTACCACAGATGCTCATTAATTCCTGCAACTCTGTCCTGTTGTTAGCCATTAGTACAATATCATCCGCATACATCAATCCCGGTAAGGATTGCTGAATTTTTTGTCCTAGCTTACTGTAAGAAAGGTTGAACCCAAGCCCACTCTTCTCTAGTCTATCCTCCAATCCTCTCAGATACAACAGAAACAGCAAAGGCGATAACGGGCACCCCTGCCTAAGGCCTCGTCTTATCTCTATTTTCCCTGTCGCCTTTCCTTCCCATGTTATAATCACCTTGTTATCTTTGTAAATGTTCCTTAATAGTGCTGTTAGTCCTTCATCTAGGTTTAAGTTCTCCAGTATGTCCCACAGGTTTCTTTGGTTCACATTGTCATAGGCACCCTTGATATCCAGAAATGCCAGCCAGAGCTGTCTGTTTTCTTTTTGCGCTATTTCTATACACTGTGTTAGAGAAAATAAATTGTCCTCCAACCTTCTTTGTTTTCGAAACCCGTTCTGTAATTCGCCCAGTATGCCCTCGCAATCTACCCATTCCTCCAGTCTGTTCTTTATAATCTGCATTACCAACCTGTAAATAACCGGTGTCACGGTTATAGGACGATAATTCCTAATATCAGACTTATCTCCCTTTCCCTTATATATCATACTCATCCTACTAAGCCTCCATTCATCTGGAATATTTCCTTTTGTTATCATGGTACTCACTACCTCCCTTAGTTTTGCCTTAGATTTAGGACCCAAATTCTTCACCAGCTTGATAGGGATACCATCTGTGCCTGTCGACGTGCCACTAGGGATACCATCTGTGCCTGTCGACGTGCCAATGGCGCCGGGTGCGTGAGCGCCCTCTACCCGCCGGTCAGGCAACTACTGAAATGAAAAGGTCTATACCCTCGCTTCGCATCCGCATTGAGGCCAACCCGCCGAGAAAACTGCCTCCAAGGTTACTCGGCCGAAGGGCAAGGACGCCGCTGCCTCGCGCAGCTCCAATGCTCCTCGCACCGCGGCCATATTTCGCCGAAGGAAATAGAAACGCGGTTGGTGTTCCAGGTTTTCCTGCCGCCTTTCTCTGCGATTCACGCACGAAGGGTCGTGAGCGGGCCCGCCTCGGTTACAAACTCCGTTTCATCTTACGATGGACCGCCGAGGACGCTACGAGCCGTCTGAGCCAATCCAATGCCGTGTGAGTGTCACGTGGCATTCGATTGGGGCGTAGCACGCGATCCGCACACAACGCTGGATTGGCGGAAATGGTCTGTAGCCTCCCCAGGTGAAAATATGAAGTGATACTTCAAGTGGTACCTTTTGCTTTCAAGTGGTACCACTTGCAAGTCAAGTGGCACCACTTGCAAAAATTTTCACTTGGGTCTGCAGTGGTTCATCGTAAACACGCACAGTACGGTTAATAAAATGCGCGTGCCGTACTGCTTGCTCCTACTGTTTATTCCGCGGCGCACATCGCGGCATCAATTTTATTCTTTTGATGCGGGGCCGGTGTGTTACGGGCCTTACGATTCCCGCTTCTTGTACAACGAGTGGCTCGGTGCTGAAATATCGTTGCGTCTCGCACCTTCGTTGTAAATTGTATACGAATAGCGAGACAATCTCCTCCCACAAAGCCCTCCCCTCTTTCCATTGTAACAAAGCGAAGGCCGGAGAAGAGAAAACCACAAGTCATGACGAGAGAGTTTTTTGGGAGGCCCTGTTCAGCGTTTATAACGTTGACAAAAGTTTTTCGAGCCAAGAAAGAAAGGATAATGCTCGAGAAAAATAGAAAACATGCCGCACCGCCAAACTTATACTTCTACCGAATAGATGGCGCCTCCTACCTCTTTCCACTTTACTCTTAACCTGTCACAGGCTGTAGTGAATTTGCATCCCCGTGCAATTTATTAGCTCTGTGGTATATCGCGTAAACTCGTTCCCCGTAAATTTGATATGGTATGCTTCAGTACCCAAAGTCCTAGGATAGTTTACCCTGAGCGTAGGACGAGTGTTGTCCATTTTCCTTCGATATAGTATATATTTATTTATTTCCTGATGTTTGTCGAGATATCTTAAGGGACGGTGCTTTCACGTGGCACATAAGGTATACATTACAGAAGAAAAGAAAGCGAAACGCACACGGCTTGCAACTATTCACCAATGTTTGTTTGCAAACAAGCTCGCTGCTGCCCACTATCGGCGGACCCCTGCGCGCTTCCGGTTTTCCTCTTCTTTTCCTCTTGTCACACATCCTTTTGTTATTTGTACCACGTTCTACAAAGCGCGTAGGTTCTTACAAACCTATCACACGTACCTCTCCGAAAGAAAATCTTATTTTCCGATCGCTGTGTGTTACTGAAGAAGAAATAAATACACTACCGGAAGTCTACTGGGGCACCAAATACTGTGGCGCCCTCGTGGTACCAACTCCCACCGAATGCGGTGAATAGTCGATGTGCAGTAGACGCTCCGCATTCAGCGCGAGCTTTCTGTCTTCGATAACAGTTCGGCGCACGCGCAGCCAGGGCTTGCCGGAAGGCGGCGAGCAAGTTGTGGGGACGGAGGAGGTATTGGAGAATTCTGTTGAATTTCTCAACGACTATACATTATTCTCACATATACAATTCTTCAGCCCAGCGTGCAATTTACTCAGCCCAGCGCACGCATGTTTGTCGCTTCCGAAAGCCATTAAATCAGGCGACATACGCACGAACACCGAATGCATTCGGCCAAGAAGCCCCCTTTTTTTTAACGGTCTATTGTCAGCTTGTAGCGACGTTACTAGATTAGCTGAGTTACGATACTGCCCATAGACGCTACTTGCACAAGTAGGAACCCCCGGCCCGCCTCCCATCGTTCGACACGCCACCCTTTCGGGAACGGCTGCTATGGTCAATGCGGTAACCGGACAAAAGCTCACCGGACAAAAGCTCACCCGTTTTTTGACAGACCCGGACAAAAGCTCACCCGTTTTTTGACAGACCCGGGCAAAAGGTCACCTCGATTTCTTTTTTTTCCTACCCGGGCGAAACACGGCTGAGATAAAGTGCGGACGCAATGGACATTGAACCATTTTTAGGAGAACTTGTACCTCATCCACCATTGAGTGGCGAATTAAAAAAAAAAAAAAAAAAAACTTTGAAATAACGGGAGTTCGGCCTTTTGGAAAAGTACAAGACAGACGACCAATTTAGAAAATTGTGCGAGATTTTAGATAAGCTCGGGTTCCTTCCACCACAGCTTTCTCCACAAGAACTACAAACCAGGGAAAAGTCTACCGGTGACATCGGCTACCTGCTGGACTACTTTGATTGCACGTATGTCAACGGCCGCTTCCGTTATGCTTCTGTTCCATCTGCGGCGGCACCCAGAGCGAATTCCTCCCTTCGCCTGACTCTGCGCCGACGGCGACCGGAGTTTCCCCCGGTACGGTGGAATATGTACGACACCACTCTTCAAGATAAAGACCGGATGAGCAACACCTGCGAAAGATAGAGTAACGGGTTCCAGAAGCTCGTTGGCCACGCCCATCCAAGTGTCTTGACGCTGATTGAATGCCTACAGCAAAATCAGGCGCTCGTTGCCACGGCATTGACAAAAGCCCGGAGAGGTGAGCCCAAAGTAAAGCGGGTGCGAAACATTACTCTGCACCTGCAGAATCGTCTTAGAAATATTTGCGAGGGCTTGCATGTACATCGAGATCTACCAAGGCTGCTAGAGCTAGTGGGGGACTGCATTCGCTTCTAACCAATCGATAAATAAACTTGTTTCTATTAAAATCAACAAACCATGCGCCTGTCACATTTAATTTATCGTCGCATCGCATGCACCCAAGTTGTCCACACTCGTGTTAAGCCCAACATAAAATTTTCTCGTGGTGAGCTTTTGTCCGGGTCTGCGAAAATATGGGTGAGCTTTTGTCCGGGTCTGTGAAAGAATGGGTGAGCTTTTGTCCGGTGAGCTTTTGTCCGGTGAGCTTCTGTCCGGTGAGCTTCTGTCCGGTGAGCTTTTGTCCGGGATTCGGTAAATGCTGCGTATTTTATTTAACACTTGTTACGAAGCACAGCGTCTAGATGGCGTTTTATCGTACTTTATGTAACACACAGTTTTGAAACGAAAATCTAGATGGCGCTTCAAACGACGGGAGGCGGACTTTAGGGAATGAGGGACCCTGTACTACCCTCTGCGAGGGTTCCACAACTGTGTTAATCTAGTGATTGTAGAGCTAAACAAAATGTATCACAGAAACATGATACCAATAAGACATAGGAATGGCCAAGAATGTACGGTGGATCAATCGATTTCACCTTCTCACACTCATCAAGTTACCTTCGTCTCAAAATCACCCGAATTCTAAAAAAAAAGAAATATCACGCGCTGCATTTATTTACAAAGTTCTTCCTGGCTGGTGTTTGTTCCGTAGACAAACGATATCTTGTTCGTGTAATTCGCGCGGCATTAGACTTTATTCTGCGAAACGCAGTTACTGAAGAGCTACAGGGGACGCAGCGAGGCCACGTAAGCGATCATCAACTCACACAAAAGACGGCGCGTTGCGTCAAAGGGGCCGCGCTCCCGCTCGTCGGCGGGCTCTCAACAGCCGCAGATTACCAGAAATGTGTCATGGCTCCCGCTGCTCCACGCGAATACATGGCTTGCACGTGACGTCATTCAAAGTGCGCTCCGATGACCACCAGAGAGAAGGGCGAGAAGAAGCTCCGCTCTTATCAGGGCCCCCTTTTGTGCCTCCCGGATTTGCCCAGTCGTCGCTATTCTCCCCCCAGAAGATTATAGAAGATTAGCCCGTCACTCAAAATTCTTACAAAAGCAGCTTCCCTCTCCTCCTCTTACATGGAGGCCAAAAATATGCGACGTGACGTCAAAACGCGAGGGAGAGGGTGATTTTCAGGGGGGGGGGGGATTGTGCAGTGCGGCCAGTGCGGCCGTGTTGTGTGCCAATTGGGAGTTGCGTGTTATACAATTATCCGGGAAGCAGACGCGCGACTCACAGCAGCCGCCGCGCAGTAGACTCATGCATGTGTTCTCCGAGACTCTGCACAGAGTTGCCGCAACGATGCCGTACATTAATTAAAGATGTCCGACTTGTCAGCTCGTAAAACTGCCGTTCATTTCCGCAGTATCCCGCCTCGCTCGCAACAGAAGTGCCGGGGCTTCGAGACATGAGTTTGGGGCATAGCTACGTGTATGTAATGCAATTTATTTGCACCAGGGATTGGTATACACAAAACAATGGCCTGTGAGGCTGGGCGGAAAGGATATCATATATGACCAAGGTGAGAACGGCTTGGAGCAGCTTCAGTTGCCTCGCCTAGGTTCTTTTACCTTCGGGAAACCTTGGGCGCCTCGCAAGCCTCCAGTGTGCACGCGCAGCAAAAGTCTCACCTTGTCAGTGACCATATCCGTTAGATGATTTCAGCGAAGCGTTCTTTCGAGAGTACTGCCCGAAATTGCTCCCACCATTCGAAAATTTGTCTAATACCCACGAAAATAATCATTTACAGTAGTCGTAGAAAGCCTTACCAGAGCCGGACGGGCAACTTAACGATTTTTTTTTTGTGTGTATTAAGTTAAGCAATCTTTTGTGCACTAATAAACAGCCATATTGCAGCGTGTAATGATGGCTGCATTATCAACTAGGCGCAGACGAAACAGCATTAGCTAAAATTTCACCTTGGCGGACAGTCGTCCTGAAAACGTGGTATTATATACTTCAATTTGGAAGCCACACTTTCGTGGGTAGAATTGTTTTTTTTTTCCTTTCCCAGAGAGAAGAACAGCGGAAAGATGCACCCTGAGACAAACAAGTAGAAAAGAATTCCCCCCGGCATTCCCCCTTCTAGAGTGCAGGTTGGTGACCTCTATTCTTTACAATGATTTTTTTCACCCAGGAAGATCCTTCTCGTAAAAGATTCAGGGTCACTAAAGGAAATGACAACAGTCGACTATCAGTCAAGTCGAACAAACCTAAAAAAGAAAAAAAAAATATCAACATAACAAGCTCTTCCAAATAAGGTGAATAGAGTGAAACCTTTTTTACGTTGGCAGAGCTAGCGCTACAGACGTGGCGACTGAAGAGGAGGGGACCATGAAACTGAACAAAGAGCTTAATGGGATCTTGTCCTGCTATTCTCGGATGCATGTGGGAGGACACTGGATTTGTCGAACCCCTTTGGGAATATACAGTGTCCGGGTTAGACAACGGCGAAGGTTTCATTTTTGGAGACGAAGTAAACGTCGGGCACAACCACCTCGTTACCCGGTCCTGCAGGATGTTCTCTGCGCTGCTGGTCTACGCTCTCGTCGCCCTGTCTACGGATGCCTGCCGTACGCCCCAAGTACCCAATAACGGAAAGATTTCCTTTCGACTCCCGACGAAAGCTTCACCGAACCAGATGTCAAGCTATTCAGCAGGAATGATCGCGGTCTACACTTGTGATGGGAACTTCCATCTAATGGGGCCCCGGCACCGTCGCTGCCACGACGACGGCCTTTGGTACCCCCAGAGCCTGCCCTTCTGCCTGTCCGACGTCACCAACGGTCTCCCTGCTGTCCAGTCCTCGGCCTACAAAGTCGGCGGCGAGGCCTTCTTCGCAGTGGATGGCGACAGAAACACTTGCACTTCAACCACCGTTGAGGAGTCGCCCTGGCTTGCTGTGCATCTGGAGGATGTCCTCCCTATTGCCATAATCAAGCTTAACTTTCGGTATACCACGAAGCCGTCTGCAGTCTACGTCACGGTGCGCGTCGGTAATTCTACCAGGGCGTACGCTCATAACGCTGTTTGTAGCGTTTTCAAAGGTATGCCCCCTGCCGGCCACTCCGTTTATCTTTTGTGTCCCACTGTTGTGCATGGCCGGTACGTCAGCATTCACCTGCACGGTACGGCGTCTTTGTCTGTGTGTGAGTTAGTGGCCTACTCCGAGGCGGCAAGCCTGGAGAAGTCATTGAATGTTGTCACGTTACAGAGCTTTGATTACATCAGCGCTCGCGATGTTCTGAAGCGTAATGACTTTATGGGTGTCTATATTGCTCTGTCTTCTTTAATAATCATTGTTCTCTTGGTCGGCGTGCTTGCTCATTTCAATCGGAAATGAGCAGCTGGAAACTCCGCAACCAATTCTGACGTTGCGGAGTTTCCAGCTGTGGAAAGTGAGACCTCTGATCGTGTTCTGGATACGCGCAGGGTCTCGCAAGAGAAGCTTATTGAAATCATTCCCTAAGTTGTGAGATCACTTGCAGCGGGATATGCCTGGTGGCAAATGTACTCGGTCGTTGCCAGTGCCTGTATAGTTGTACAAAACTACCCTTGTCTCTGTGTTTTCTTGTCTTTCCAATAAACGCTTTCATTCACTAAATTTGGATTGTCTTGTGTTCGAATTTTTCGGTCTCACTTTCCTGCGATAATAAGTTGTTACGGCAAGCGTCACACTACAAATATTCGCGGAGGTAATATATGTTAACGGTGCGATTATTCTTGCTCGCGACGAAGCCGATGTAGGATTGTGCTGGCCACTGTTCCGAAAGTGCAATTCATATCCTCTACTAATTAATTGTAAGTTTTTCTCACAGCTGAAATGTTCTATTTTTATGCCTCTCGCAGAGGATTCCACTTGAATGCTTTCGACTACAATATCAAACTTTTGTATCATATTCCTGTAAATTAACTGATTACCGAATCAATTACGCGTTGGTCACGGATCATTTTAACCGCGATGAATCGCGCGGTTGATATCGAACCCTTTTCTGAAGTTGTCCTTGGCATAATCTTCGTCTAGCTGTTGTACTTCTTCATCACCATCTTTGTCTAACTGCCAAAACCTCGGGGTTCACATCACCTCGGAGCACGTTTCGATCTCGACGAGCAGAGATCGCACTGGCGTGTGGGGTGTATCATTAATGCGCGACACACGTTAAAGACCCCAGGCTTGCAGTTGTACAGCACTGGCTGAATGTCTCATCTAGTGGGTAACAATGTCGCCATACAATGGCAGACTAAACTCCTAAACTAACGACTAATTTGTTTTAATGAAAATACATGTGTTCAGGCGAGCAAGTGTTGATCACGAAATTTAAAACCCGGCAGTGTGGCGAGGAAAAAAAAAAAAAGAGAGGGAACTTTGAAGTCGTAGTAAGGCGCAGCAGAAGACGTCCTCATATATTTCTGAGAGACACCGGCCAACACCAACGGTTATTATTTGTTCACAGTGCACGAATGGACTCATATGAATCAGTCACCGAATGATTTCTTAGAAATGTCCAGTCATTCTTGATACAATAATCACTAGCGTCCCCTCCCAGGACACATCTTTTCAAAAACAATAAGCATTCAAACTCTTATTTCACACTTGACAAAAAAAAAACAAAAAAACTTTCACAAAAATATTTTTTTGTCACATTTTTAATCACAATGCACGGGAATGCAATTTACAACTATGGCAGATAAAATTTCCTATTATTTCTCTTACGATCCTCTTGATATAATTAGGCTCTTTGCGAAAAACTTCCACTTCTGGCCAACGTGCTGTACAATTTTTACATTCTTTAATATGTTTCGCTATTTCTGAGTTTGACGCATTTATTTTCACATTTATTTTATGTTCTAGTAATCTATCGTTTACACATCTTAACGTCTGTCCAAGTACTTAAACCACAAGCCAGCGGTATCTCATAGACGACCCCTTGTTGGCACGGAACTGACCGTTCCCGATGTGCCTTCTGACGGGACGAGGACGATTCGTCAAATGCGCACTTGTCGCAGGCCGACTGATGACAGGATAATAGACCGATCTCATTAAGCGTTGGGCGCATGCGTATAACCGCCATAACTTTAGTTCACAGGAGGCAGAAGGCCGTGCACGCGAGGGCTCGTGCCTTCTCGTGCTCTACACGCGAAGAGCTCCAGCGAGGTTGTCGCACGTGCATGCAAAACAACTAAAGTTCCCTCGATGCATTGTGGCAGCGGTGGCGTAGTCAAACTGGCTGTTGAGATCGGTATATTCGTCGCATATAAACATTCGTCATAGGGCGACTCGTCCATTAGACAGTTGGTCACATTGACAGCGCAGGGAAGGATATAATAATTTAAAAATCGCAATTTTCAGTAACTAGCGGTGTTCTCTGACGAGTAAGCAGTTAGAACAATAAAACAGGATGCTTTATTAAAAGGTAATATTCATGTAAATGTATGCAATGCTGGAGGATGTGCATAGTCGTTCGAGCATGCATAGATACCACGTAATATTTGTTTCAGGTTTCTAGAAATAGTGTAGATGTGTAAAAGCTGGAGTGGTCAAGACTTTATTGATGAAATCTATACGGAATTTATGTACTCATTGAATCATTCACCCTGTAAAAAGACAATGGGATAGACCGGAGAGTGCTGGGTAAGATTTTATACTGTGACAACTAGAACTTCATTTTACAGATGAACGTAAATGAGATAAAGAAAAAAAAAGTGCAGTGATTCAGTTCTTTTTTTTTTTATCAAATATCTTACATTTTAGAGGGTAAAAACCTGCGCCAAAAAGTTTAGAATTGGTGCTGTCTTTAGGTCAGATGATAAACTAAATAGTCTAAATCCGTTTCAGTTTGGTCATGAAGTCTGTCAGAAGGCACATCGGGGAACTGTCAGTTCCAGGCGGCACGTAGCCGGGGGGGGGGGGGGGGGGCCCGCCCCCCTCCCCCTCATACAGCATTCTGTAAAAACCGCCCCCGCCCCCCCCCCCCCTCCCCGAAACAAAATCCTGGCTACGTGCCTGGTCAGTTAGGTACCAAGAAAGGGTCGTCTATGAAATACTGCTGGCCTGTAAACGAGATTAGTAGAACATAAAATAAATGTAAAAATAAACTTTTCAAACACAGAAATACCGAAACATATTTCCTAATGTATCAAAAGGATCCTAAAAGAAACAATAATAATGAAAACAAACAAAGATTGTAACTCCCAAGCCTATTTTTTTACGTGCATTGTGAACGTGAGTGGCCAAAGGAAGAAAAAAAAATGGGTAAAAGTTTGTCTTTTTTAAATTTTTGTTTTCAAGGTGACAGAATGCTTATTGTGTTTCAACGGATGTGTCTGAGTGAAAAGTTGGTGATGATCGTGTTGAGAACGACTGGACATTTCGAAGAGGTCATTCGGTGGCTGATTCATATGCCTCTAGGACAGGGGTGGCCAAACCGCGGCCCGCGAGCCGCATGCGGCTTTTTGCTGGTCCAAGTGCGGCTCGCAAATCCCTCGTAAGGGGACATACCCCCCCCCCCCCCCCCCCCTTCGCCCCCATCCGCGTTTCCCCAGGAAAAAAAGAAAGGATTTCAGAATAAAGCACAGTGCAGCTAGCCAGTGCAGCTTGCAGTATGAAATCCTTGTGCTCCCATACGTACAGTCTTACAGCCTTGTGCCCCACACGTACAGTCAGACTTTCAACAAAAGTTAAAGGGACCATGAAATGACTTTTTTACTTTTTCCAGATAACTTTTACAATAAACCGTCAATGTTCACTGAATGCCGAACAGGCATCCGTTTTCGTCTCGGTTTATTAACTTCTACACAAAAAATTAATGAAATATCGACTTTTTCTTGACCGCAAAACAAGCCGTGACGTACGATGTTTCCGGAACCGGAAGTTCTCTCTGCAGTAGGAGATGGGAGCGTTAGCGAGTTGGGGTGCGCCGGTGGGTTTTACTGCGCCGATGTCACCGACGTATTTTCTGAATCGGCGCCTCTCATCGCCGCATCGCAGCTGAACGAAATTCAATGAGATACGTTGCACTACAGCGACAGCATGGGACTAGTCCCATACGCCGGTATGCCTGTTGGGAAGTGCAGATGGGAACAATTTGCCGCGGCATTTTTCGCGGTCTCGGAGATGCAGGAGCGAGCCGACGTTAAAAAAGATACGTTTGAACTGTCAGCAAGAGCCACGTAAATACCTGTTCACACTCGGAGCGGACGCGCGCGTTTGATGAAGTGCTGTATTCGCGCTGTTGGTAAGCGCTTCGGGACCGATCTTTTACAATTGCAACTCGATACTGACGCGACACTCGGCAAAGAAAGGTTGGACCGGTATTGCACGTATACCTCCCACGAACTGTTACAGCTCGACAGTGACGTGCAGTCTGTCAGAATAAAAATGGCATACCAATAACAAAGTGTACATACCGTGCTACGAAGGTAATCCATGCAGCGTTTATTTCAGCTCTATATCACACAAAACAAGGAGAGGATCGACGAGGGTCCCTTTTCGACGAGTGTTCGTCAACACTGCCTCGGAAAACAAGGGGAAGAGATTGACTTCACCTCTTAACCTAAAATTGAGGTCAGCGATCAAACTATAACACGGAAGGGTCCACAAGGGTAGCGCGGGCATATTCCATTCAGTACGCCAGCCGGTCGTAGGCAGACGGTCTTGCGACGAAGCAAGGCTGCGCCGAGTCGGAGTGCCTGCTAGGCCTATATTCTGAGAGCTTCGTCGGAGAGGGATTCGCGGCTGTTGTCGCTCTTCTCGGGTGTTTGTGGATCCAGCGTTCTTGTTCGTCGTGGTTTGTTTTAAGTACATTTCTTTCTTGCTGCTTGAAGTCGGCACGCGCGAGATGAACACGTAGAAAATAAACGTTCAGTCAGTCAGAGTTTTGAGAGGAAGGAAACCAAAAGAAATAACCGTTCTGAACTTGGCCCTGCCCTCCTGCGCACGCGCAGTAGTTGCTTCGTTTACCACACGATAGATGGCGCTTGGCTCTCAGCATTATCAAATTTGGCAATTTTCGCCACACATATCTAATTATGCTACAAAATGTGGATCTGAATATTATTTAACAAAACTTTTAGGAAACATTCGCCGGCTATTTATTGTTTACGATCGCGGCCGCTGGTGAGGTAGGCTCTTACCCAATAGGCGATGTGGATTCGGCTGACGTGCACCGATTCTGCGTATGCATCGTAGTGAAAAGGCAGAGCTTTCGAAGGAAAGAAGTCGCAAAAGAGTCCAGTTTTCTTTTAAAAGTTCTATAGCAAATAATTTTTTTTGGCTCCCTAGTCTTGTGTTTTTGTGTTCCTTTTCACACCTTTTACGACGTGCGGTGGATGAAATTCGATTTTAAAATCATTTCATGGTCCCTTTAAGTTTGCCGCCCCCCCCTGCGGTTCTTAGAAGTTCCGTGGTTTTGTTTGCGGCTCTTAGGACAGGCCAGCCTGGCCACCCCTGCTCTAGGAGTTCAATCGGTGCGTTCTGAACGAAGTTTGTGTCCGGGAGAGCAGGTGTTGCTGTCCATCGTGGCCACATAAGGAGTGAGAGAAAATAAACGACCTAGCTGCGTTTGAGACATCTTCTCTCGTGCCCTTTTCTTCTACTTCAAAGTTTCCTTTTTTTTTTCCTCACTAGTCTCGTGTTTTAAACATCATGATTCATTTGTCTGGTTTTTGCGAAGACTTTTGCTCCCACGGACCCTCATGTTATGAAAATGCACAACAGCTACCTTTTTCCCGCAATGTATACGTATCAGGATCACCATACGAAAGCTCTGAACCGCTCCTTTTTGCACTGTCTTATATTTACATTAAAACTATTTCTAAGAAATTAACATGTCAACTTTTCAATTGATAAATAGTACTAACTGACAACTTGACGTCAGTATAAATAAACATAAATTTGTTTCAGTCCTTAATATTTTGCCACCTGCCCTCAGTGTCTAAATATATGCCAAAGAAAGCAATAAATATAATAAAATGATTTTTTAACACACTGATCCAGCGTCGTTACACCTTTAGGGTTCCCAGGAAGTGTGCTCCTCAAATAAAGACCATCGATTAATTGGCCAGAAAATATTACAATATATGTTACGATTTTTACCCAACAATTTTCATCGCTGCGTCTTATGCAACAATGCGACTTCTATGTGTGTTTGGTTTCTTCTTTAGCCTTATATTTGCAAATGTAACACGAGGGCCATATTTCTCCTTTGATTAATTGACGAAAATATTGAAACTGACTCCCGCTTCCGCGTATATCGCGATCACAATACACATATTGGATTCAGTTTTGCCACACCGACCGTACGAATATACATGAGCGACTTGTACAAAGGTGGGACTCATCTACGAACTTTTCTTGTGAAAAAGGCCGTTTATAGGAGGGTGCTACTTATACAGCGGTGCGGCTTATAAGAGAGTTTTCGTAGATCGTTTTGATATCCCCGATAACGATACGCTGCACGTGCAAAGACGGCGACAGAGTATGCGATATCGGAATCATCGGAAGGCTTTACTAAAATTCTCAATTGACTGAAAAATACAGCCATTTTTAAGATGACTCAAATACGAAGGTGCTCTAAAGCACGCTCGGTCAGGAGGAGTTTTCGACACATTTACAGTTTGGCCGCATGTTGCAATACGAAACGCTTCATCCAAATTGCGAGCTAAAACATGTCTTTCGTGTAAGGCTCGTAAAAATATTGGGCACAATATAAGATCAGCTTTCTACCTTAATTCGACCTCTTTTTGTTCACATTCCGTCCATTGAAAATCACGGCGGAACAGCCCGAGTGGGCGCCTGCTCTCGCCACACCACTGTGTCCTTCAGCACGAGAAAGTCCGTCTGGTATGGTCAGGGTCACTATGGGAACCATGTTTGTGCATGGACGCTGCGAGTCAGGAGACACTTCTTTGTTACCAATATAAGGGAGCTTCAGAGATAAATTCGTTGTCCCTTGCTAGACTTGCTCGAGCTCCATGAAAGGACAAGACCTGGGAATTTCCCGCAAACAACAAAATGATGTACAGCGTGTCCCAAAAATAAATTTACAGGGTTGTTTTCACCACAAGAATAAACTATGCATCGCCGAACGTTCATTCTCCGCAGCTGCACCGCTAGTGGTTCGAACCAGATGCCAAAGTTTCAGAACTAACAGTTATTCAAAAAGTAACAAGTGATTTTCTCAAAAATTGAATGAAAAAATGGGGCCCGTTTTTGGCAGCTGGCGCCATTCATCTCCATGTATTGAGAGATCCGTCGGCCGCAATTTTTCAAATGAACATTTCAGAAAATCACTTATAACTTTTCTTCTTTTACTTTTTTCCTCAGGTAAGCTCGCTTTTTTGCGAATTTAATAGAAAAAATGCACCACCTGTGGCCAACGCTGTACAAAATCGGAACGCGATAGGTTGAGAAACCGAATTTAGCGGTCGATTTAAAGAGCCTGGCCGCTCCTTGATACGCCCAGTAGTTTTGTTTTGTGTCGGCTACCACTGTCAGATATTGACATATTTCTTCTCGTCAAATAGAAGTTTGGCGCCGTTGTATTCAGAATTAATCGGCATGATCAAGCTATATTCCACAAAATGATGCCAAAGCAAAATTTTAATTATATATTGAATATAAAATTTGAACTCAGCCTTTCTGCTGTCCGAATTCGCTAAACATAATGAAAAGAGCAATAAAGGATTTTTTCTTGTCAATCATATTACGACAGCTAATTAAAACTTAATAATAATAATAATTTCAATGTAGTATTAATTACAGATTTTAGATAAAGCAGATATGTGAAATTCTATAATTTGAAAAACATATTTCTCAACTCTTGAAACAATTAACGCTAATAAAAATAAACTTCTCGAGGTGCGAAGAGTAGCAGCTAGGTACTAAATGATTGCCGTACACGAAGTGTGAAGCAGACGCAGCCGGCGATATCGAGGCATTTATATTCGATGTGATTACAACGCTTGACAACTGACCAAAAGAACTTTAGTAGACTACGATTTTCTGAAAATATACTTGCGAAAAATTATGCCTTAAACTTTGTACTTGGTTTCTAGCAGTGATGGGGCACGCCATTCCAACCGACACCATGTAGACCATGTCATTTCATTCCCTACACTTATACCAGCTTATACTATTAATATTTTATGATAGACAGAAACAAATAAGAAACGAGTAGTACTCCCGAAATTTAGATAGTTTGGGAAAGCCACATATTCATATTCTTGTCATATCTTTAGAGCATTGTCTAAATTTATTAGTTGTATAAATGGTTCCCAGGATCAAAGTTTCTAAATGTGTTATGAAACTTTTTTTAATAGTGTTCCAGCTACACTAACATTGCCTTTACCTTTAAGAGGGCGCGGTACCTCTATTTATTCGTCCGTTTCAGCCACCAGATGGCGCGCGGCTCGAAACGTGGTTGAACGCGTAACTTCTAGATGGCGCCAGTATCGAGGTGTGAAAAGGCCCGCGTTATCCGCTGCGTGAAATAGATCCCGAAATGTGCCGTGTTCTCCCGGCGGAGGAAGTTTCTCCCTCCCTCGCGCGCGCTTGGTATGTACGCGCGGTGGCCGAGTCCGGCCTCTGCGTTGTGTGATGCAGTGGGTGGCGCTCGTTTCTGTTCGGAGGTAGGAACAAAAATGCCGGTCCCCTTTTTTACGACGCTCGTTTCTATAGCTTGTTTTTCTTTTTTTATCTCAAGTGACCTACAGTGCCGCCTGTTCGAAATCGTCCTTTGCGGTGAGCGATTGAGAGTCAGGTTAGCATTTTATTTGGGTCAGCACTACACGTTCAATGGAGACCTCGGGCGGCGATGTAAATATGCATTGCTCCCCAAAGTGTGTCCAAGGTGCGTAATGACAATTGGAAAGGGTATTGAAGGCGCGCGACCGTCGGTTGGTAAAATACGTGCGTTAGATTCACTTATTCAGTCTAATCATTTTTGCCAACGTCTTTTATCTGTTTCGACAAATGACATGGTCGAGTCTATTGATAACCTTAGCTAGATTGGACGTACGGAGTGTCCGGGCTTTAAATAAATTTGCTTCGTTTATGTGAATGAATAACTGTTTTCTCTTTTCCGTGCTCGGTGCTATGCAAAAATCGCTGAGATGTTATGGTAGCTCAGTGTGGCGGCGTTTTGCACGCTGACTCGCTATTGCATTCGCTGTGCACAATATGTGTTCAGATGGAATGTGCCAAATCGTATTTCCGATCGATATGATAGATTTACTTTGCTACAGTGTTAATTATATTCTCCTGATTTAAACTGGTTCGTCCCTGATCTGAGCCTAAGTTCAAATTCGAAGGGCAGACAGACTTAGCGTCGTAACAGCCGTTATGCGCAGAGAGAAATTAGTACCATGAAAGAAAAACAAAAGGATACGAGGTGGCTCGGTGTTGTAGAAGTAATGAGTGTGCAAAGAATGCCATCGTACGTGTTTTTTTGTTTTGTTTTTAACTCTCCGCATCGTTGGGAAACGCTCAAAGTACCAGCAAAGACAGCGAGCTGGCGTGAAATTTCCATCGAGCGGAAAACGAGTGTCATTTTTATTTCGTCATGCGCTTTCATTTTGATATGGCTCAAAACGGGCGCGAAATAGCCACAGGTAAGGCAACACAATTTAGATGTTAGGGTACCGCCGTACTCAACCGTGTTGGGGGCATCTCTCGCGAGTCAATACGGCAACGGTATTACGCGTCGAACTGTACGTGAGAGTTATCCATTTCAGCGAAACCTTGATTTCGCAAAACTATTGTGGCTCGAGTCGTGGCTTCCAGTACTTGGAAGCCACGAGCGAGAAATAAACGACAGTTGATTTTGAAGGACAATCGCGACGTGGAAACCCATAAAAGAGAGTTGCAATAAGACGAGAGCTTCCCCTTCTCTTCAAGTGCGTGGGTTACGCTCTCAATCCTGCACCTGTGGTAACACTGCAGGCCCCTAAAATCGCTTTAAAAACGTTCCTGATCGCAACAACTTTTTTTTTTTTTTTTTTTGTCGAGGTGCTGTTTCATTTTTTTTTTCTTTTTGTCTGCCTTGATACCCCATCAGCGCAAAACTACCATAAACTAAAAAAAAAAAATAGTGGGCATACAACGACAACGCACCCACTGGGACCCGAGTCAAGGCAAGAACAACTAACTACTAAAAGTGGAAAAAAATCATGTTCGCATACACAGACAGAACGCCTCCATCGAAAGAAATGAATCATGCGCTTGTTCTGCCAGTCTCGTTGTGCGTCTGTCAAAAGCCACAAAGGAGGAAGACAATCAGCGCCTACACCACTCCCCCCCCCCCCCCCCCCCCCAACCACCACCCCAAAAAAGAAGGAAAGAAAGGTTTCTTGGGCGCGCACGCGGTCGCCCAAGCGATGACCTTGTAAGGGTATGCGATTGTAGCACGTTTGTCCCCCGGTTGTGCCCCTGTCTCAAATGCCACGGTCCGTTTCTCCCAAGTGCCCGTCTTATCTTCCCGAGTATCAACTCCGCAGTGATTCTGAATCATTCCGATGCTTTCCAACGTTGCAAAACTGTTAGACGAATATTTGCACAGAAGTATACACTGTTCGCAGAACTATCTACGGCGCTAAAATTCAAAAGCGCCGTGTTGGATTCGGGAACTCGTGTAGGGTTTAGCTCATTGTTGGAACATTCTTATTCGCTCGATGAACTCCACAAAACGTGTAAATATTAGAATGAACTTTCCAGAGAACGATAGTTGTTGTCGGGGTTCCAGGCGACCGGACAGGTCGCAGTTATTGGCTGATTAAAAATTTTATTTCATAATCACAATCGTATCATCAAGGGCACGCCATTTCCTCATCACTTCTTCTACGAAAAGAGTTGCTGTATTCGTAGCACACACAGACGGAAACGGTTGGGACTGTGCCCAAATAATATCTTCTTTTGGCAGGTACTGCGCAGCGATTACACACAATGCCTCTAACATAAACATGCTGCTCCACATGTCTATTCACAAGATGCAATACATTGTTCTCCCAACTCTGTTGAAATGGGCATGAAAGCGCGTAACCGTCACTTTTTTGAAGTTCTACTTAGAGGTGAAGTGTTTACCGTAAAAAGTCGTTAATTATTTATTTTTTTCCGTTCCACTACAAAGCTCGATTCACTTAAATTTTTGTTTTTATATCGTCTCTACAGCGCTTTTACGTCGGTACTTTCGTGTTAAAGGACATCACATAATGTGCAAAAAAAAACAAAAACAAAAACAAAAAACCGGTAGGATCGATGCTGCATAGCCTTTTTTTGTGGACATCAAGAAAAAAAAAAAAGGATAGTAGTTGTCTTCACTTCGCACTGCATGTTTTAGCACGGAAGTTCCTATTTGGTTATGATGTCTTTATTTTCTTAAAAATTGTATACAGTAATTTAAATTACCGAATTACAAAAACGTCGAAATTGTATAATTGCTTTTCGTTGGGACGCCATGACGACAGCGACACTCGTGTTCCCTCGTGGTTTTCGCCAGCATTTCTACGATGAATTGCCAGGATCGCGAAATGCAACAACGTGACACTCCGTCTTCTGTGACGTCATTTGTTGCACTTCGGGACCACTTTTGATGTATGGCCAGCATAAGACGCTAAACACACCGGTCGGAGACGCGCTGCAGGTGCCATAGTACTGCTCCTAAAAGTAGCTGTCACGTGCTTTGCTCCGCGACTGTGATTCCCTCACAGCAGCTCTGACTGAGGGTTGCCAAATTACGGTGAAACGGAGTATAGAGAAAACAGACCGGAAACGAGCTGCCAGCATACGATAGTCAAACTCCAACAAAAAAGATTAGTTTCTTCCCAAGCTGGACGACATTTACCGGGCATCTTTAGAGCTGCGAAGCTCAAAATCACGCGTACTCATAAGATTTTTTTTTTCTCGCGTGTTTGTGATTTTTATGATGTCCTGCAAGCAAGAAAAAAATATATATGGTGAAGTCACTCCGAGGGGGTACCGATAACTGCGAGCCACGAACATGAAGGATTCGCTAACATCCGTCAGGAGTGTGAACGGTAAATCGTCACGCAAACATATTCTCACAAGCTGCAAATATTTATTTGGCTTAGCAAGTAGAATATACTAACGACATGTGATTATTGTATACAAGATACAATTTCTCGGTTCTTCAATACCATTTCCCTAGTCTGAACGGTCGCGCTACGGGCCGCGGCTAGCCGTGCCCTCGATAGACTACGGAGCTGCGTTGTGTCGTCTGCTACTGTACCGCCAACAGGAGAGCGATAGCTCTGTGTGCTCCACAGATGCGTGTTGCGGTATAACTCTGTACGTCTGTCCTAGAGGAAGACAAAAAGATAGGCTCTGTGGCCCCCCTCCTAAGCTAACAAAAACAAACAGAAGTATACTCGTTTGGACTGAAAGGTTTACAAAATAGTGACCAGACATTGGAAAAGCATATGTCACAGAACTTGGTTTATGAAATGGCATCATTGTTTCGAGCAAGAAATCACCTGCTCACCACTGGGACGATGAAATCGTCACTATTTATTGCGTCAGGTATATTTGCGCTCATGAAGAAAAATCTGAACACATCCTTCTCCCAAAGTCCTATGTCGAATAATAAACACTTTTTTAAACATCTATGCACAAATAACTCATTTTTTTCTACACTTGTATATACACGTTAATTAAACGACGTCAAACCGCATTTTTGAGTAGATCTTGATGTCTACACCAACTACATTCATATTTTTTAGGGCTTTATTGAACGATAACTTCAACTATAGTTAATAAAACACGATGGCTCGATCTCAACAAAAACCTCAACGTGCGAAGCTTCCACAGACGGTCGCTTGCGAGTATTCTCAATGTGAGACTTCAGAAGCTTTCGCTTGCCATAGGGAGCTTGATTTCGACTACAGCACTGCACGGGCCCGGAAAGCGCGGAGCGCGCTGCTGTGGGAAGAGGTTGACTTACACGATGACGTGGTACGTGGTCACGTAAGATGGCGTCATTTCGTGCAGCGTGATCACGTAAGATGACGTCATTTCGTGTAACGAGATCATGTAAGATGACGTGTTTGTGTCACGTGATCACGTCAGTTCGTATGAACTGACGTCATCTTACGACAACGCCAACAACATTAGTGCCGTCCGGAACCATTGACCTTAGAAACGCGCCTCTTCGCTTGAAAAGCTGATATGCGTTGATCGTTACTTGTTTCTTTTGCCTACTACAGACCATTCAAAAACTCGTCTACTGGGCTGTGAAGCGCGTTCGAGCGTGCGCAATACCTCTCTAGGCCGAAAGATTGTACACTGAGTATGCGTTCACAGCTCAATGACTTAGGCCATAGCCTCCTCTATACGGAGAGGAGGCTATGCTTAGGCATTTTTCGTCAGGATAGATGCTCCCACGAGAAGAGCGTAATGGATATGTGAATAGAATTGGAAATTTGAAATGTTCTTGTCCAACCGCATTTTTCTTTGGTTATCAACGCTTTTTAGCGTCATCAGAAGACGTTCAACCCATAATACACTGGCGATTAAAGAATAAGCACCGAAAAACATGCACCGATTTTCGCTCAAAAATAAACACCGGAAAAAATATACCGTAATCATTACCCATGTCACCTTTTTGGGTGATATGTGAATTTCCAGAAGAACAGCGAGTTATCACCCTCCCCTGGGACCGTTCGGCTGGGCCAGGGGGCGCGCTGGAGCGATACCGGTGGCGCCGCGCCGTGGCCCAAATTCGCCCTACTTAGCCGTACGCTCGTCCCATCGCGCTGCCAGTTGCAATGGCGGGCACCGCGCTGAAGCTTTCTGTCCGTTAAAAAACTAATAATTTTTTAGGGAGGCGAACCTCCGCAAAGAAAGGTTGCCTGTGTGTCAGGTCTCCGGGGTGGAACAAATGATCCAGACATAGGAATATTTGTCGTTTGCGAAGTGTGTCTCGCAAGTGCAAGACAGCGTACTGTAACATCCGCCTCGAGATAAATGCTCTTTTTCTTTATGGTTTCGCTAGCTCTTCAAAGTCAGGGCTATTTGGAGAAAGATGAGGATGCAATATTGTATAAATTGTCTTTTCGCGCACAGCTGCGCTGTCTCATACACAGCTTGAACTCGGGTCAGTTCTCGGAGTTACCGGCTGATGGAAGCATGCCGCGCCTGTTCTAATTCATCCGGATGAAGTTAATGACGAGGCACGCACAGCCTAATCGCAACACTGGGTCAAGTTTTAATAAAAAAAAAAAAACGAAACGGTACGTCAATAAGGCCTCCGCTTTTATCTTGAGCGGGTCCAACAAAATATATATATATTACTATACCTTGTTGTGTTTGCGCGCATCTGTCGCTGCCGTCAAAGCAGTAGAATTGCAATTCATGTACAGCGTGCGTCAGTAAACCACTTTTAATTTTATTAGTGAAGAGAGGGATCTCCAATCGACTTGCATTTGCGTCGTAAAGCGTCCCTTTTTTTAACTTATTTTTATGTGACCGCAGAATGATAATTTTGAAGACTGTTCCGGTTCACAACGAATAAAAAAATTGTCGTCACTATTTGTTTTGTTTGCTGTTTATGTACAGTTAAACTTGATATATCTTGAGTCTGTGTGCCAGGAGAGCATCGTCAATATTTCTTCACTCTCTCTCTTCCTCTGCAAGAGCATATTACTTAATTTTAAACTTCAGTCATGAAGGCTTAGTTACTGCAGCCTTTGTGGCGTGCCCTGTGCTGTCCTCGTCCTCTTTATTTTGCTTTCAATTTATACATCTAACATCGCCAACACACTCTTATTGGTGGACCGAGGAATGTCCGGGGTTGATTTTTTAGAGTAACTTGGAAAGTAATTATGCCTGTTGTAGGTTAACTACATCATTTTAATAATATAAAAAAGGACTAGAGTACGGTCGTCAGTGTGAATCTCTTTTCAACTATGCGCTCAAGTCTGTGCTCAATACGGTCTATGATTATCTGCCTCATTGGCCCTCATGTCTTTCGCTGCTTACTCTCCTTCTCTTGTAAGCATCGGGGAACAAAATGGATAGAAATTACTGTGAGAGCGCAGGCGAGCCGATGTGTATATTAACAATTTGGATGAATTACCCGTGACTGGGGCGAAAAAACTAAAAATATCAACCGCGTATGAGAGATACTTCTTTCTGTCCACGGTTGATGCTTCAAGTTTTCTCGACCTAGTCTCCACTAATTTTCCAAAATGGAAAATTGGCTAGTAAGCAAGGTGAGCTGGGTTCTCAAATTTAAACTTGTTTAAGAAATAGTAACTGCATAATCGGGTTTATTTTGTCGGCATCCATGGGGAAGCGTCCTATTACATTAGGAACGTCTAACATTGCCAACCCGCTCAAATTGGTCGACCCCGAGATGTTCTAGAATCTAATTTTGAGAGGCCCTTGGGAAGTAATTATACCTGTTGTGGGCTAACTACCTCATTTTAATAATATATAAAAAAACTTGAATACAGCCGTCAATTTATTTTCAATTATGCGTTCAAGTCGGTACGCAATAGGGGCTACGATTATCTGCCTAGTTTTTCCCCAGGTCTGTTGCCGCTTACCCTCTTTCTGTTGTTAACATCGGGGAACAAAATGGGCGGGTAAGCAAAGTGAGATTGGTTCTCAAATTTAAAGTCCTTGATAAAAAAAATGGTAACTGCATATTTGAGTTTTGTTTGTAGACAGCCATGGGGAACCATCGCAGCTATTACGTTAGGGACTTATCGTAGAACGTCAGTGTCGGATTGCGGGCCCCACTGGCGCCAGCTCGTACCACCCCCAAGCAACGCAAAACCTCTGCATGCTCTCGCGTGTTACCTACAAAAAGTCCCTATTAATGTGACAAGCAAGCGTAGCTGCATTACTGAATCACGCGACAAGATAGAGAAACAATAATTAAACCTGTCCTCCGCACAGCTGGCGATTCATGCTTCTGGCAATCTTTCTTAAATAACCTCCCAGGAACCAAACAAAACTTTTCGGGAGGTGGATAGCTTTCTGTTTAATATGATGCTGTGACATTTGGGTACCTTTTGCATTTGGTACATTATTTAACGAGTCGCGAGGCCAGCACGACAAGCGCACCAGCCTCCCGCGTCGTCTGCTCCTCGTACTTCTAACAAGTATCGGCGCGCCTCGCCAGGGGGAGGAGTGGCGCTGCGCACGCGCGGCGAAACTTCAGCCGCACAGCCCTCTAGGAATACCCTGACTACAGAGCAGGCGCCCCGTTTTTCCCCTCGTTAGATTGCGGTGACCACGATTCGTACGGAGGTCACAGGACGTCCGTGAAAAATAAAAAGGAGGCAAACAACGATCTACTCTGTGCACGCTTCATCCCCGATTTCCACGACCCCAAGGCCGAAGGACGTTTGTGTGAAGGATAAAGATAAAATAAAACTTTGCGTCAAAAAAAAAAGCCCGTTTTTAAAAGAAAAAAAAGTAGAAACAAGCACAACGCGTTGACGGACCGCGAGGTTGTGGAACACCTCGCGGTCCGCTTGCCACAGGACGGTTGTCTTCGACCCATAGCTCCAGGGTGAATTTGCCACTTGCGAAAACACGGAGACCTACCCAGCGAGAACCAGGAAAGCAAGACACGCACACTGACGCCTCGGCGTGCAGAATTAAACAGGATACGGGCGCGGAATACGGCCGCGGAAGAACACCTCGCACAGTGCCGATCCGGCCGATCTCCGAACGGACGATTTCGCATTTCGTGGACAGCGAGCGCCACCGCACGGGAGAGAGAGGCACCTTAAAAACGACGAAAACAAGCACCGACACCTTGGTTCTTTATATTTGCTGTAGTTACGGAACAAATCGACTTACATGAATAATTTGAATATTATTCGACTCCGTAATAAATTTAGAAGACATTAAGCGCAATACTTCTTATGTTTGAATTTAGATAATTTTGTAAATTCGCTCCGAACGCAAGAGTGCCGAATTAGCCGATTTTGACCATTTTCATGATTTTTTAAAGAATATAATTAAATTTATGATGAAACATTTGTTGCGCTTAGTGCCTCGATAATGACTCAATGTCTTTAAAGCCGAAATTTTCAAAAAGATCCGCGCAGCCGTTATTATCTGAGAATTTTTTTAATTTGGTGAAAAACCTCATGTATTCTTTATGGGGCTCTGAGGTGTACTAATGAGTCGCACAATCCCCAAGCTCGTCCATTATCTGTAGGTAGCTTATTAAAAAAAAAAAAAAAATTGGGTTTGTGTGTGTGTTTATAGAGCCTAGAACTTGGTCTGCCTCACAGGGGCGACGAGTCTCCCAGCTGTAGATGAGAAATTTAGCCAGTGCGGTACAACCGCTAGCCTGGGGTCTTTAACGTGCACCACGCAGTAGTGAACCACGACCGCACGCCGGTACGATGCTCATCCAGATCGAAACGGGCAGGGGTGGGGGCTCGAACCCAGGATCCCTGGGTTCTGCAGCGCGAGCTTTCGCTCCACGTGCTCCGAGCTGGTGTGCGCTAGACCACTCGGCCACCGATCCCCCCAGGTAGCTTATTAGTAAACAGTGAAGCAGCTCTTGTGAAGAATCCAGACTGAGGGCCCATGTCATCTTTCCATTCCTCCAAAAAAGCGATGTGTACACAGTTTGTATGATTCAACATGTTTTGTCTATCAGTAACTCATACGCAAATATCCATTGCATATGGACGCACAAGCAGCAACTGTTTTTTTGTGTTAAAAGGTTTTACATTAATAGTTTTTTTTTGCATTCGAATTTTTTTTTTGCAATTAAATTGGATTTAGATTTCTGTTTTTATCGTGTATTTAAGAGTGACCCGGACGTCCCGTCTAGAGGTGCATTTCTGCCGTCCCCTTTTTGGTCTAACGGAGCCTCATGTTCCGTTTTCGTGAGGACATGCATAGCAGTTGCTAAATCAGTACCAATAAGCGAATGTAAGAAAACCGTATGTTTACTTGTTACAAACGTAATGTTATAAAAATAAACATACATATAATACAAAATAAACATCTGGTAGTACCTTTTGCTGACATAACGGCCCCTTTGACGCAACGCGTCTTTGACGCGTTGTGTCAAAGGGGCCGCGCTCCCACTCGTTGGCGGGCTCTCAACAGCCGCAGATTACCAGAAATGTGTCATGGCTCCCGCTGCTCCACGCGAATAGAAACGAGGAAAACGCGAGGGAGAGGGTGATTTTCAAGGCGGGGGGGGGGGGGGGGGATTGTGCAGTGTGGCCAGTGCGGCCGCGTTGTGTGGCAAGTGGGAGTTGCGTTCGCGCGACTCACAGCAGCCGCCGCGCAGTAGACTCATGAGTGTGTTCTCCGAGACTCCGCACAGAGTTGCCGCAACGATGCCGTACATTAATTAAAGATGTCCGACTTGTCAGCTCGTAAAACTGCCGTTAATTTCCGCAGTATCCCGCCTCGCTCGCAACAGAGGGGCCAGGGCTTCGAGAAATGAGTTTGGGGCATAGCTACGTGTATGTAATGCAATTTATTTGCACCACCAGGGATTGGTATACACAAAACAATGGCCTGTGAGGCTGGGCGGAAAGGGTATCATATATGACCAAGATGAGAACGGCTTGGAGCAGCTTCAGTTGCCTCGCCTAGGTTCTTTTACCTTCGGTAAACGTTGGGCGCCTCGCAAGCCTCCAGTGTGCACGCGCAGCAAAAGTCTCACCTTGTCAGTGACCATATCCGTTAGATGATTTCAGCGAAGCGTTATTTCGAGAGTACTGCCCGAAATTGCTCCCACCATTCGAAAATTTGGCTAATACCCACAGAAAATAATCATTTACAGTAGTCGTAGAAAGCCTTACCAGAGCCGGACGGGCAACTTAACGATTTTTTTTGGTGTGTGTTGTTAAGTAGTGGAACCACTGACCTGCACTGCAGGCCACAGGACCCGGGCACTTACCATCCACAAGCATGCCACGGCGCGAGACTACTTCTTCATCAACTACCTTCGAAAGACTCGCGCCATCCTGAACAACTGGCTGCAGTCAAATTTCTGTCGCTGCCACTTCCGGCTCTACCAATCAACAGGAGCGAAGGCGGCGCAAGCCGTGACGTACATCAACGGACCGCATATAAAAAGGGAGCTCGGGACCAGGCGCGGCGCGCGACCAGAGGAACACACGGTCTGGTTGAGCCGAGAGCTACCATTCATCTTCTCATCTTTTTAATTATATCATCTAAAACCCTACCCTGGCTTGACGTTCCTGCGTTCTCGTCCCTCCCTCCGGAACCTAACAACTGGTGGCAGCGGTGGGATCTTCTCGGCGGCACTTTTCCGGCCTGGATAGCTAGGTTCGACATTGTACATGTACCTTTTTTTAGTACACGGAAGTGACGTCATCACGTCTGATTGGTTGGAAACAAAAGTGACGCAATTTCCCTAGAAAAATGTGGGCGGAGTCGGCAAAACTGGGCGGAGTCGGCTACCGGACGTGACAACAAAATGACGTTTCGTTTTGTACCGAGTACGTTTCAAAAGGTACTTGCTCGGAACTAGGTGTCATTGGCAGCATGTTTTCGGCGGCGAGGCGTTGTCGTCTCGTCAATTCGACTTTTTCTTTAATAGAGCTTTTTTTTTTTCGCCCGAAAGGCGGTATCGGGAACACCGCAATGCATTCGAGCTCCCGGAGGAGATCTTTCGGAAGCAATACCGCCTGCCCAAGATCGTGGTGCGGTGGTTGTGCGACGAACTTCGCGAGGAACCGGAGGTGAGGAGAGTGCGTGCCTCGTGTACGGTCATGATTGTGGAGCTTCAAGTGTAGTGTGCACTGCGGTTCTACGGCACGGGGAGCTTCCAAGGCATGGTGGCGAGCGACGAACGCGTAGCGCGGGACCAAAAGACAGTCAGCGTTGCAGTCCGCGCCGTGTCCGTCGCTATCGTGCGTCGTCTCGGGGTCCAGCGTGGCTGGATCCACTTCCCCGAGACGCCGAGCGAGAGGTTCGACGCGGAGAAGGGCTTCAGGCTGCTCGGCAGGATACCCGGCGCCATCGGTTGCGTGGACGGGACCATGGTCTCCATCGTCGGCCCGTCCAAGAACGACCCCACCGACACGAAGGCGGCGTACTGGTGCCGCAAGTACTTCTACGCCCTCAACGTGATGGTGGTAAGTACACTCATGTTACGTTGTCAAAACGCGCCCCAAATCTGTAGAAAAAAAACAAAAAAAAAACGTATTGCCGATATGGTTTAAGTATGCCGTTTTATGACTGCGGGCTGTGGGGTCTCACGACTGCGCGAGCGTGTGCTCTACGTAGCATGTGAGCCGTGAGACTCTTCTCCAAAAATGATTGGACGCTCTTTCTTTTTCAATATTTCTTTCCAGGAGCATGGTTGCGCTATAAGCACGCGGAATTCTACGGCTCTAGCAAATTTAACCAAGAACTGTCTACTGATTACATAACCGCACGCCGGTAGGATGATCACCCAGGTCGGAACAGGCAGGGGAAGGGATTGAACCTGAGAATGCTTCCTGGGCTCTGCAGCACGTGGAAAGCTCTCCAACAAAGTATAATTTACGCAAAATGATAAAAAAAAAAAAAATCAGGCTCCATTAAGGTTACGGGCTTGAGTTGAGCTAGTTGGTGCATTACTAGGATAAGGCCAGCTTGAGCTTGGAAGACGAAAAAACGTAAAAAAACAAAGATAAAAGAAAGAAATAGAAGAAAGAGACAGAGATACTCGATTAAGATTTGTTTGCATTGCGCTTGCGATTGAGACGATTCGGAAGCTCAATGAATTGCTTATGTGACGAAGTTAACCTCTTTTTACCAAGCGTTGATCTCGATAAAACACTGAACTTGACCACGTACGTTCATAAATCAAAGAATTGGTTTACAAAAAATGAATAAAACAAAAACACAAAAACAAGCAAAGAAATAATCTAATAACTATGGAGCGTTCGTTATATTAAAATTATACCTTTTTGATGGAAAGATAATAATACGATTTTAAGAAAAAGAAAAAAAAAAGCCTACTTGCTTTGTAAAAATTGTTGATCGCAAAATCTATCAGGGCAGGCAGCCCGAGGCATTGGCATTGAACCAATAAAAAAAAATCAAAGGTAGTAGCGAATTGCCTTTGGACAGGTAACAAATAATGCCGATGACAGCCGTGCTATAATATTTCGGAACTGCTAAGAACGGATGGAGAAAAAATAAAAAATAAAATAAACGACGATCCGCTTACGTTTAGTTTTCGATGATACTTAGCTTGAGGTGCAATAATGACATAAAAAAAACCGCAAAATCTTATAAAGTTTTAGGTCTCTTTTTTGCTTCCACTGGAAAGATATAAGGCTTGGGGCTATTTTTATCCCCAAAACAAATTGTTTTTTACGAAGTTTTTTTTATTTTTAGTTCTGAAGTTTCTTCTTATTTTTAGTTCTGATATTTTTTAATAGCTTGAATAGCCAGGTACTCACCCGCTGCGTTTCAATGAAGAAAAATTCGCGTAGCCATATACAGGGTGTTTCAACGAAGGTCTAAAAATATGCTATTCGAGAGGAAAAAAACCTTTGCACGAAAGCTACCGGCCTTGGCGGACGTCAAGGATTAGAAACTTATACTAATCAGCAAGACAATGAACTAAAATGTACTAATTAACTCTTTAATTAGGGAGAGTGAACATATGGTTCCACTGAGAAACAGCCTAAGTATCATCAAACATCATTAAACTAACTCTTCTTAAGAAGATATAAAACAAAAACAAAACTTTCCGGCGTTCTAAAAAAAAAAAAAAAAAAAAAAAAAAAAGCTTATTTAGGACGCGTTTTTAGGTTTCGATTTCTTATCAGAGCTCATCTCTGCGCCCGCGGTCCTTTTGCCCGGTGGCCGAGACGTTGCAACACACGTGCGCCATACTGTCTCCATCCTACGAGGGAGACGAGGTGGTGGCTTCGCGCAGCGACCACCGAGGAGCAGGACCGCGGCCGCAAAGATACGCTCCGATAAGAAGCCGAAACCCAGAAACGCGTCCAAACTGGTGTCTTTTCAGAACGCCGTAAAATGCCCTGCCCCTAGCCTTATATATTTCTAGAAAGAGTATACTTAATAGTTTTCGATGATACTTAGCAAGTTTCTCATTGGACTCATACAGCTATTTCCACTAATTAAAAAGTCATTTTGTACATATTAGTTAATTAAATTGTTAATTAGTATGTTTTTGCCAACTAACTTCCGTAGAGGTGGGTAGTTTGTTCCCTCAAAGAGTTTCTTTTTATCTCGAGCAGCATATTTTTAGGAATTTTTGAAAGCATTCGCAGAAGCACCCAGTATGAACAGGGTGTCCCCCCAAAAAATTTACAGGTTTTTGTTTCACCGGAAAAATGAATTACGCATCGCCGAACCATCATTCTCCGCTTAAAAGAAGCGCTAGAGGTCCGAACCAGGTACCAAAGCTTCAGCACGAACCGCGCTATCTTATTCAAAAGTTAAAAGTGGTTTCCTGAAAGGTTCAATGGGAAAGTGGCGGCCGACGGAGTTCTCGAATACATGGAGCTCTATGGGGGCACCAGAAACCGAAAAAAAGCGAAAATAGACCCGATGTTTTAAAAATATTTTAGAATATCACTATTGACTTTTGAGTAAGGTATCGGCTCGGGCTCAAACTTTGGCGCCTGGTTCGGACTCCTAGCTAGCGCTTCCTTTGGATGGAGAATGAGCGTTCGGCGATGCGTAGTTTATTTTTGAAACAACAACAACAGCAGCAACAACAACAGCTACAACAGCAACAAGAACAACAGCAGCAACAACAACAACAACAACAACAACAACAACAACAACAACAACAACAACAACAACAACAACAACAACAACAACAGCAGCAGCAGCAGCAACAACAACAACAACAACAACAACAACAACAACAACAACAACACAGCACAGCAGCAACAGCAGCAACAACAACAACAACAACAACAGCAACAGCAACAACAACAACAACAACAACAACCTGTAAAATATTTTGGGGACACTTTGTATATAGATGAACACCATTAATTCTCCACTCTATTGACTCTGGCATGCGCAGACGTTATCCAGTGCGTGGAAGCGAAGCTGACATGTTGCAAATTAAAATTATCTTTAGTAATTCGTTTTAAGTTCAGGAAAAAATGCTTTCTATAATTACTGAGAGGATCAGATGGGCGCGGTGGTCGAGTCAGTTGTTCTGCCTTCAACGAGTCCCCTATTTTTACAAAAAAGCAAAGAGATCGAAAAAAAAGATAAAGCAGTAGCGCACACAGGAAAAGCTCTGACCCTCAACTGAACTTTAATAAAAACAAAATCAGCAACACGGACCACATCACGGGATGGTCAATCAACACGTATCTAAAAAAGTTATTTCTTTGCTGTGTAAATGCAGCGACGCCTGGCATTTCGTTCAACCTTAGTTAATTCCATAGGCTTCCAAAATTTCCCTAGTCATTCAGTTTCCGCACTTGCCAATAAAGCCTTTTTGAAAATGGGTCGACACCCATAGCTAGAACAATGAAGGGGAAAGTGCCCCTCCCCCCTCCCCCAATGCTTCCACTTTTGATTGTAATGACAGATTATGCGCTTCCGGCTGTGGCTAACACATATGCGTGTCTGGCCAATAAAAGCGTTTTTACAGGTAAGCGGAATTTTGTAAACAACTCCCACCGTGCATGTCAACATATTGATCTTCGTGCTTTACCGGGCAAGTGGGACCATTGCCCTTTTTATTCGCAACTCTAGCGCACTATGTTGTCCTATTTTTCTCTCTCGTCCGCGTCAAACAGCGCTATTATGTTCTCAAAGTCTAGGACAAAGTTGCGCCAAATTGTAGGGGACAGAAAACACCAAGGGCACATCGTACCTCAGCGCAACGTTTTCCAGGTCTTGTGAAACCTTGTTTAGGTATGGAATGTCAAGCGGTCTTCTGCTCGGCTTTTATTCCCTATGGGAGCGAGGTTCTCCCTTGTGGGGACCCTCTCCCGGCCTGGCTCCTCCGCTCTCCGTGACCTTGCCGGTCCCTGCCGCCGTATTGTCGGGCGCTCCTTCGTTCCCCGTGACCTTCCCGTTTCCAGTCGCCGTCCTGTCGCGGAACGTCCGAGCTCTCCGGGAGGAACGGGGCAAGCGCCCCCTCACCCAGCGCTGACGTCGGAGAGTCGGCTCGCAGCAAGGTTCCCGATTGGACGGTCGGCGGGACAAGGACTTGGGAAGGTCTTAAGAGGGGAACGGAGACAAAGGAAGAGGGCTTGGGGCTGCCGACTTCGAAAGGGACCGGTCATGGAGGCGAGCTCGGACGGCGCTGGGCGCTGGCGCAGGGATGCGGGCACTACGTCGAGTAGCGGACTCGACAAGCGGACCGGACAGCGACCCTGGACGACGACGTCCCCATGACGCGGTGTGGACGACCACCGCTGGGACTCGGAGAAGCTGCTGTGGCAGCGGACTCTCCCCCGGCCTCGCTGTTGACCGTCCCCCGATCCCGAAACCCCCCCAGGCAATGAGTGAGTGAATAAACCCTTTTGCCGAGAGCGAAGTATTGCAGTGTCATATTCATCCGGAGACAGGGTCTGAGGGAATCGGAGTTAGAAGATGCCCGCATAAACTGGCGCCCAACGTGGGGCCTGATTTTCGATCAGGCAGGCATTTCGATTCCCAACCTGCTCCCGGTTTCGGGGGATGTGATGCGCCTAACCGCCTTTGCTCGCGTATCGATGTATTGTTTTGGACCGCTTGTTACCGATCGGACGCGTTAGAGAGGCATCGCTCCGGGTGGAGAACGCACCCATTGCGGATGGCGGTTGCATGTACTGTGCTTGGAAATTATTCCCGCATTGCATTTTGACCGGGAGGAGACTAGCGTCTCGGTTTGATCGCATGCTAGCTCCCAGTTGGCCTTGCTTGAGCTGTCGGCGCGGTTTTGAGCGTCGTTAGTTGACAGCGTTTTAAGGTACGGATGCGCTCTTGTGGTTCCGACCAAGGTCGCTTTGAACGAGTACCTTGTGGCCAGAGGCTACATTTAGGGGCTAAGCCCACTAAATTGTGCCGGATACGCGATGTCTGGTGCGTAGACATTGGAATCCCGAAAACCACAGAGTTTCCGTTTTCACTTTATCAGTGGCTGCGCGTGTGTAATGCTCCGTGGAGTCCAGTCTGGCGCGATGGGCATGACCCGTGCGTTTCTGGTTGTAGAGTCGTGAGGTTGATTCCGTTTAATTGTGCGCACAGTTGGTTCCGGATCCTCACACCGCCATATCGATGGTTAAACCTCGCGACGGGAGTTACTCTTTCATTTCGTTTTCTCCGTCTCCGGAGGAGCGGCGGCCAGCGCGCGTTTTGCGCTGCCGCCGGATACGGCTCTCGGCCGCGGTTGGGTTCGCGTTGGGACGCGAGGGCGTAGAGAGCGTAATTGGTCGTGCAGAGACCTGGGTTAGAGATAAATTATAAATTTAGGGGAGAAAAGACAGCTAGGTGAGGAAAGAGCTGTGCTCGTGCAGTGGAGAGCTGCACGAGGGAAGTGGCGGTCTTGCGGGGATGTGACGAGTGGTTCAGAGTTTTATCCTGTACAGATGCGCGGTTGGCCCGGGAAAACGTACGGTTCACGTCGGCGGGTACGTGCCCGGGAAGCCTAGAAATTATGGCAGCGGCATGGCCGTCGGCGGCCTATAACTGTTGTGCGTTGGGTCAGCCCGTCGCTGTACAAACTGCAGCCTTTGCATGAATGGGTAGCGGGTGTTGGAATGCGGCGGTAAATGCTGTAGACACTTCGACGCTGCGGAAACTGTTTATGCAGAGCAAATATAGTTTATTAGCTCGTCCATTTCCAAGACCGGCCGGTTAGATTATTTGGCATTTCGGTATCGCGCTCGTTGTGTGGAAGTTGAAAGGTGCGTGTGTGGGATACATACATTGTTCGAACCCTGCCTGCCCTCACAGTCGCAAGAAGACTTTTCAGTCATGCGGCGGGTTGACTTGGCTGGGGGCGAGCTTTGTGCGTAACCTACTGCGTTTGTATGTGGACACGTTGCTCGATTCGAGAACGTTGAAGAGTCGCGAGACGCGTTGGCGGCGTACCTTTATTGCTCGATCCCGGCCGGCCTTGACATCAGCTGGAAGACTTTTTAGTTATGCGGTGTCGGGGTTTGGCCGGGTGAGAACTCTAACGTGCGTCGATGCGCTTATCGCGGTTGTCGAGCCCGTGCGGGGTTCGGTGCGGACCACCGTTACGCGCTCGTCGCTCCTGTTGGGTGGTCGCCTCCGAGCAGTGAAGCGGTAACGTCTGGTAGATGCCCATACGTTACGGACATAGCTTTGTAAATAGGCTGTCCAATGAGATCTGCTGTTCGCACGATCCAGGTACTGTTCCCTTTGTACTGGCGTAAGTGGCCGGTACCACGGAACAACGGCCTCTCAGTAAGGTGATTACCCCTTCTGATGAAGGCGTGCTGCGTAGCTTGGCTGTAGCGTGTTTGTAGCTCGGGTAGCGTGAACGCCGAGTGCATGAGTGCCCGTCATGGGTTGTTGGCAGCCTGTTTTTTCGAGTCGCACCTCGCGAACGGGACTGGATTTGTGACCGTTTCTGTTTTACGGAAGGTTATTCTTAGTTTTTGAGGTTTTGTGCGTTCTTCGCGAGTGTGTTGGAGACCAATAATGTTGTCAGAGGTGTGCGGTTCTGACGCTCTGGTAGATTGCTTACTGTTTTAAAAGAATGCGGTTGAGTTTGATAGGAGCAAATGTTGTATAGTGGGCGTATGTACGATTTGAGTATACAATGAGTGCTCATACTTTTTAGTTAAGGAATGGTTTTCCTCTTATGTACCTCTTGAACGCGCAGCGTGATGTTCTTGATGATTGCCTGCGTGCTAGTATTGAGATGAAGAGTTTCGTTTTTATTTCGTGGCATGTCCAACGATCGAAAGATTTTGGTTTCGTCGTGCTGTCTGATATAGCGTGCCGATATTCGTTTTTGCGCGATTCGCTGTCTGTTACATTAGGGACGGAAGCGAACTTTAAGTGCCGGCGTGTTGTGTGTGCCTGAGTGCCCGTCCGTGTTGTGAGCTGTGGTGCTCCGGACCAGTTCGTGGACCGTGCTCCGTCGGTCACGAGCTTCCCAGAGAATGGACGTTCACCGCTGACCTGCTCGGTTTGATGCCATCATCATCATCGAGGGTGCTCGTCGTCATCGGTGACACTCAGCTGAACGAGCTCCCTGCCCAGGGTCCTGGGGACCACGCAACCTCAAGCCCCCCGGGGTCCGAGCCTTGAGGGAGGGGAGGTGTGGGGACCCTCTCCCGGCCTGGCTCCTCCGCTCTCCGTGACCTTGCCGGTCCCTGCCGCCGTATTGTCGGGCGCTCCTTCGTTCCCCGTGACCTTCCCGTTTCCAGTCGCCGTCCTGTCGCGGAACGTCCGAGCTCTCCGGGAGGAACGGGCCAAGCGCCCCCTCACCCAGCGCTGACGTCGGAGGGTCGGCTCGCAGCAAGGTTCCCGATTGGACGGTCGCCGGGACAAGGACTTGGGAAGGTCTTAAGAGGGGAACGGAGACAAAGGAAGAGGGCTTGGGGCTGCCGACTTCGAAAGGGACCGGTCATGGAGGCGAGCTCGGACGGCGCTGGGCGCTGGCGCAGGGAGTGCGGGCACTACGTCGAGTAGCGGACTCGACGAGCGGACCGGACAGCGACCCTGGACGACGACGTCCCCATGACGCGGTATGGACGACCACCGCTGGGACTCGGAGAAGCTGCTGTGGCAGCGGACTCTCCCCCGGCCTCGCTGTTGACCGTCCCCCGATCCCGAAACCCCCCCAGGCAATGAGTGAGTGAATAAACCCTTTTGCCGAGAGCGAAGTATTGCAGTGTCATATTCATCCGGAGACAGGGTCTGAGGGAATCGGAGTTAGAAGATGCCCGCACCCTTTAGGAACCTCTGCAACGCCCAATACACCCGATGTTGGGAAACCCGCCGCTGTGAGCCTTTCTGCCTGCCGGCCAAAAATATCGTTAACCCCATGGTGACACGACATCTGGAGGGCGGCCCGTAGGCAAAGAGAAGCTATACTTTTTTTTTACCAATTTCTGGAGTGCGACGAATCAAATGGGAGGAGACCCTTCTTCGAACGTGGGTGATGATTCCAGCAGACGTGTCTAGCCGTGAATAGACCCTTTCACAAATTCAGTGCCATCTAGTGACTGAAACATCATTTTAAATTGTTATATGCTCATGGCGGATAAACTCTGGTACCTATTCATCAACGGTAGACGTACGAAAGTTACGGTATTTTTCAGTAAATAGTTATTTCTCTATTTTATTTTTTCAGTTTTGATGGTATCAAGAAACTACCACTCTGCACAAGGTGCTTATAGTTGAGTAAACCTCTTGATAAAATTAACCTTTTATTGTCATGAGCTGCCCGTGAAGTGCTAAAGCTGAGCATTACATGACAGCCTCAAATGCGTAGCGCATAAAAACATATACTAGTCTCGTCACGTTGACGTCGAACAACAATACCGCGAACTAACGTCTGCATGCTCAGGCCATCGGTTTCTGTCTTCATATTCATCCTTCGCCAGCAATCAAAAGGACCATTTGCATGTAAAGATGATACGAACTTAGGTGTTGATAGCAATCAAGGTGGCCAGACTGAATTTCAGAAAATTTCGGAAAAATTGTAGGAAATCTAGATCCTGAAGTTCATTAATGAACGTGAGTTCCTCCGACATTTTTGTGAAAGCTTCGAAAACAAACTTGCCGACCGCTTGCCTCAGACGTACTCTCTGACTTATTGAACGAAAGTAAAGAAATCATCCAGATAACGAAACATTATACAAACACGCTGGTTGTCCAGATTTTAAAAATAGCCCTATCGCACTTGTCTAAAAAAATATATATATCACAAAAGATAGGCGCCAAACACTGGCTTATACAGATTGCTTCCCTCTGCACGTAAAACTTGAAGTCATATAGGATAAATGTTGGCTCCCAATAAAACTTCAGCAGCACCAAGAACACGTCAGTACCAACTCCGCTAGCGTTGTGGAAGCCTACAGCGCCGTTTCTTTCAATAAATTCATGTACCGAGACAAACATGGACTTATAAGGGATGAAGTCAAAAAGATCTTGAACTTCCATGGAACCCCCCCACCCCCTCCCCAAATACACACACACAAACACACACACACACACACACACACATCTGTAAATGTTCCAGCGATTAGGTAATTTATGACACGCTGCGAATTGTGCCCCAAATAGGGATCAAAGGTCTCTAACCCTCTCATTAATCGGCTGACCTGTCCTTGCCGCGTACCCCTCTATGTTACGATGACCCGCAAGTGTGCATCCACCTCATGCGTCTTAACAGAAAAGAAGACACCAAGCTTTCCTTTCTTACACTTCTCAATATCTTTTTCCAGCTTGTAAAGCTGAAATTCCTTACACAAATTAGCAGCAGCATTTTCCACCTTCTTTGACTTAAGAGTGGTAATCCTCGAAGTTCTTCTTAAGAAGTCTGAAAGTATGTCTGAGGCAAGCGTCGTCAGGTCTGTTCTAGAATTTTTCACAAAAAAGTTGGAGGGGCTCACATTCACTAATAAACTTCAGGATGGAGATTTTTTTTTTTTTACAATTTTTGTATTCAGGATTTAAATTCACGGCTAGACACGTATGCTAGCCTTAGCACACACTCTCAAAAAAGGGTCCCCTCCTATTTGATTCGACTCACTCCAAATTAGTGGAACGAAGAATAGCTTCTTCTTGCCCACACGCCGCCCTCCAGAAGTCGTGTCACCATGTGGTTAACGAGAGTTTCGGCCGGCAGGCTGACAACTACGGGTTTCCCAACATTGGTTTTATTGAGCGCTGTGTAGGCCTTGTTAAGGAAACTAAAGGGAGGATCTCGCCCCAAGAGGGAAAGGCCAAGCAGGAGACCGCGTGTCGTTCCGTATCCACACAAGATTTCACAGAACCTGAGAAAAGTTGCGCTGAGGTACGATGTGCCCTTGTTGTTTTCTGCCCCCTGCAAGTTGGAGCAACTTTGTCCTAGAGTTGCGAATAAGAAAGGTAATGACCCCACTTGCTCGGTAAAGCACGAAAATTAACATGTTGGCTGCAAGCTGGGAGTTGTTTACAAAGTTGCACTTACGTGTAAAAAAGCCTATATTTGCCAGACGGGCAGATGTGTTAACCACAGCCGGAGGCATGACTTGTCGTTACAATCAAAAGTGCGAGCGGTGGAGGGCACTTACCCCTTCATTGTGCTAGCTGTACATGTCGACCCATTTTCAAAGAGGCAGAGATTATTGGCAAGGGCAGATGTCGAATGTCTAGGGAAATTTTAGAAGCCTATGCGATTAAAAAAGTGTGCACAAAATCCGTCAGCCAGACGTTGCTGCATTTACACAGCCAAGAGATTGCCTTTTTAGATACGTGTTGATTGACCATCCGGTGATGCGTTTTGTATTGGTGATTTTATTTTTATTAAAGTTCAATTGAGAGTCACCGCTTGTTTTTTGTGACATTATACTTTGTCCCTGTTTTTTGCGAGCTGTTTGTCATTTTGCTAGTATGAACCAAATACCCCCCATCACTACCCTAATACTACCTTTGATAACGCTTCGACGTCACGCACGCCTCGAGCGCCCTCGTGTAACCAAATCACGGTGAAAAGTAACCAGCACGTGCCAGAGACCGGCCGTCCGAGAGAGACGCCCTGCCTTTCTCATGCTGTCAGTGACTCTATAGGTTACATAAAAGTTGGGTAACTCTAACAGTATCTTAATATAAATGCTTTGGGAGGTATGTGATATCGTTCAGATACAGGTATTTCTCACAATTATGTTGCTAAATTAAGAAATTCACGTCAGTCTGTACTTAACATCGGCGCCAAGTGCTGCAGTCTGTCACTACTTCGAATTGTATCCTAAGCTGAGGACCGAATACAGACGAAACCGCGCTAATATGTTTTTACTTGTTGCAAACTGTACTACACACCTCAACGTTATGAGTTCGTGCAAAGGTAATTGAAATGCAACTTTGTTGCATTTTGTGATTAACTGTAGCCGTAGACATTCAGAAAAAAAACAACCTAAATGAATGTTTAAGTTAGGAGGTCAAATAATTAAAACAATAGCCTAATTACTTTTTCAGAGCAACTTTCACAGCTCTGTTACGGAAGTATAGCCCTAGTAAAAAAAATCATTTGTATGAGAAATTTCCTGTGTCCAATCAGGGATGGGCAGTATTTCAAATACAAGTATTTGAAATACGTATTTCAAATACTTTGTGTATTTGGCATTTGTATTTATTTACAAATTAGGTAATGTATTTGACGTGTGCATTTAAATACTAAAACGTGGGTATTTCAAATACAATTGTAATTAAATACAATTGTGTGGGCATACATCCCTCAAATTTATTGTCACTGTCCAGAGCAGGAAGGAAACTACGTTCAGCACCGAATGCAGTGTCTCTCGATCAAGGACAAGCGTTTAGTGACTTTGTGAATACGGTGCTAGTCCAGGGCAAGAATATTGACGAAATCGACGTTCACAGGCAGACTGGCTAAATAAGTGCCCGTGACAACTTGTGATGCTTTCCAGCCTGATTTCCGTCCATATTTTTGCCTGGAACATTCTAAATGCACGGGTCGTCCAGATCTTCGTAACTGGTGCGAGTTGCAACAATAAAAAAGTATCTAGCTAGTGCTGCGCGTCTTGGTCGTCTCGGTTCCTTGTTGGTCTATACCAAATGTAATCGACAAAAAAAGCTGCTTGAAGCTCTATACTTTTTTTATCTATTACGTCCAAGCTGATTACATTTTTTTTGTGATTATATTTCTATTATGTTACTAGAGCCTCGCACACTAACTCCCGAGTGTGCCATGCAAAATTAGAATGAGATACCCAGAAACCCGTTGCAGCTGCTCTGAAGTCGCTGACGCAAATTTTGAGGAATGTATTTGGAAAAGTATTTGAAGGAGACCAAATACATTTGGTTGTATTTGTATCTTGTACTTAAATGATTTTTTGGAAATGTAATTAGATTTGTAATTAAATACATTTTTGACGAAGTATTTTGTATTTGTATTTCGATACATATTTGCACGTATTTTGCCCATCCCTGTGTTCAATAAACACATATGAATCATACAAGATATATAAGAAAATATAAGAACATATAAGAACCATATCAGAATTAAATGAGAACTATATGAGAATTATATAAGATATATAAGAACCCCATAAGAAACCTATAAGAAACTTCCCACTAGTTTCTTATATGGTACTTGTATGTTCTCATACGTCTTATATAGTTCTTATATAGTTCTTATATAGCTCTTAAATGGTTCTTATACGGTTCTTATATGTTCTTATATATCTTGTATGATTCATATGTGTTTATTGGACACAGAAATTTCTCATACAAATGAGAATTTTCAGTAGGGAGGGTGCGCTTCTAGTCTCTACCGTCTGTTCATAAGAAAAGCCGACAAAGCTACACAACTTCGGTTTGTACAGGTGAGTTATGCGGCCAGGGAGACATAATATAGGGGGCTAATTGTCACGATAAGTCGGTTAATTAACTAAACATTGTTACTTAACTTTTCAATTAGACAGAAAAATATATAATTCTGATTACAAACTTGCTGATCGTCATTAAAACTATTAAATCAGTCAGTTTTAGAAAGACACGGAACGCGTGGGAAAGTTACCACTTGTGCAAAAGGCTGGAGGCTGAGGTTGTGAAAACGAGCTGGCGCGGTTTTTCCGTCTCTTATCATCCACGTTTTCGCTACGCCAGATTAGCGGCTGTTGCACGGGGGGTAACTTTAACGCACTACCGTGCTTCCCACACCCTCCACACCTCTCTTATATTTATCGATTTAGTGGTTTTCGATAAGGCTCAGCAAGCTTGTATAATTAAAAAATAGGTTTATTTTCACTAACTAAAAGGTAATTAAAAATGTTAGGTAATTATTTCACTTACCATGACGCTTTGCCCCCTATATTATGTCCCCCTAGCCGTATAAGTGATCTGAACAAACCGCAATAATGCAACTAAACAAAAAAAAAAAAAAAAAAAAGACTTGTAAATTTTAAGAAGAATTACTTTCTATATTTCTGAATAGCACTTTTTTCAAAAGTAAATGACTCCTGTAGTAGTCATTTGTTACCATTTGGGTTTGAATCAAAGCACGCTTTGGAGTGGCGAAGCGAAACGAGTGTTGGCGATAACGCGTTCTAAGAAATAGTTTTACCGGTAACGCGCTACATTTTCTGTACAGTGGCTCATAACATTTTCAAAACAGTAACGAGTAACATGCTTTCTTTGCTATTTTTGAGAAACGTATACAATGAACTTACTCGTTACATTTTTGTTACCAGGAATTCCACAAGCTAAAAGTAGTTGATATTGAAAAAATATGTCAAATTGATAGACAATTGTGTTGCATACGTGAAGCGTTCAAGCATCGAAAACGTTAAGCGGTGCTCTGAGTTTCCAGACACAAGACGCCTACTTTCACACGCTCGTCATCAGATAGATTAACTCGTACCATGTGTACACTTGATAGTTGTTTCCTAGAATGAAGCGATACTATCGCTAATCGGGCTTCTAAACCTGGCGACCTTCCAGAGCCTTCCATACTCGCGAGCCCCTCTCTCTCAATGCGCACAAATGGTCGAGCTTCTCCTAGCTTACCTCATTCCTCCTCGCCTACCTCTCTGGTCACATGACATCCTCGTTAACCAATCAACGTCGAGTACCTCACTCTTCCTCTCCCACTCGCCAACCTATCAGTGCCGAGCCTCACGGCCAAGCTTTCATCTGGGCTTCACGAAATGCCGAACACTTAGCCAAAGAACGTTTCACATTAATACTTTTCACGAACGACAAGTCGTGAGTATTTATGCACCAATCTACTCACCGTTACACTGATCCCTGATACTTTTAAAATCTCTAGAAAAGATAAATCGCGATAAAGATTGCAACTAAGCATATCTGCAATTAAAAATAAATAGCAATGATTTTCTCCAAGTGAAGAAGTAACGACGAAGTAACGGGCATTACTTTTTACTGGTAACGGTTACAGTAACACGTTACTTGTGTCTTGACGTAACGTAGGGCGATAACACGTCTCCTTCATTTGCAAAAAAATCGAGTTACGTAACTTGTTACGTTTTTCCCGGTAGCGGCTGCAAGGCTGCGCGAAACTACTAAAACTCCTCCGTCAGGTGTATATTGAGCCAAATTTAACCCGGGCATTGCTATAAGACCATACGCAGCGACTGCTCCCAGCTAACATATACAGCGTGAAACTCTATGAGCGCAATATATCCTTTTTAAAACCTCATCAAGCAACACTGGTGGTCGCCATTTTTTTGGACACGAAGCGTGTGATTGGATCCGAGTCATAACCGAACGCCGTCGCAGAACTCCTGTCCGATGCATGCCAGATTATCTGGCTAAACAATGGCGGACACGCAATAATTGGCGGATCAGCTAAGAGATGGCGCGCGCTCTTGAAAAAAAGTGTATATTGCGCGAGGCTGTCTGCACGCTCGAAATCTTAACCGACGTTACAACGGAATCGGCGCTCTGAAAAGCAAACCTCGGATTGCTTCTCGAGACGTGACAGCGCAATCCCGGAAGCTTTGTCTTTATACTTTATCCAGAAGGAAGTCCAATCTTCTTAAAAATCTGCAACTGGTGCTGCTTTTGCGGCTTTCTTATCAGATTGTTTTTTTTTTTTTTTCTGTTCGGAAGGGCTTAGGGATTTTGAACCGACTCGTACAAGCTACGCAATGAAAAACAATGTTAGACAGCCCGACGAACTTGAGTCGACACTTTAATCCTTACTTAACGTCAAAAAGAGGCCGCTTTTTCTCGCTGATAATTCGCAATCGGCAAGAAAAGTAACCAACAGCAAGAAAACATTGGCCTTTCTCTTCTTCCTCGGTGCTCATTGAGAAGAAGGGGAGGCAAGAAAGCAGCGTAAGGGTCAACAACAACGCTCTTCCATCGATAGCGAGGATGAAACCTTGGTATGGTTATGGCGCCTAGCTGGAAAGCGTTTCCGACTGGCGTGTTTACCGTGTCCAAGAAAGTAGTCCCTCGATCCTCGCTGATGTCGCCATAGAAGTGTCATGTTACTGTCGGCCGCGATCATGGCGGTGTCACAGCATGGTATACGTGGATTTGGCCCTGGCTTCCGAAATTCATGGCACGCAAAGCAAAGCCCTTTCAAAAGCTCGTTTGCACAGCAGAAGGAGCATAAATCACAGCTTTTCCAGAGCTCCACAAGACGGGGCTGATATAGAGCCGGCATCAGCATCTCAAACATTAAATCGCTGCACGCGGTATATATATAAAGTGTCCCAAGTCACCAGGCTCGATCTAAAATGGACCGTAAAAATCAACGCCTGCAAGTAGCAATTTAATCTTTCCGTCAAAAGTGTATTTCACAGGTCGGTTTGTTATTGTGAAATTACAAAGCGTAGCTCCTTTTCTGTAAAACATAGGGCAAAAAAACTTGCCAGGGTCAACGGCGGACGGCGACGCAAACGTCCGAGTCGAATTGCGGGGCGCGTTTGGTGCGCGTATTGATAAATGGCGTCGAAAGCAGCGTTCGAAGATATAGCCGACCAGCGAAAGCACGCCTGTTTCTTGTTTTAATAAACTTTTAGTTGCGAGTGCACTCTGCGTTGTCGTGACCTTCTCCCCTTTATCCCTGTCCTTCGGCGCTTCTATCAAGTCATGAACCAACTAGCCGAACTGAACATTTTATCGGATTAATCTGCAAGAATTTTTGTCAATGTGATGGTTACAGTCAGGAACAAAACATACGCTCATATTTCGAGCCTGAAAAACGAAGTTTAGAGTCTCCAACCGATTATGTTAGAGTCACAATATTTGCTCACTCCATTATAATGCACACCAACTGCAAAATCAAAAAGAGGGCCTGACACTGCCTCCCTATCATGTCTAAACAGAAGCTTCTTTCGCTATAATTTTAGCAGATCTCCATACGTATATTGATTTTCGTCAGACAGTATATCCCATATTGTGCGCAAGTAAAATTCGTTTTCATAAACTTGATGAGTTTTTCTAGACCTGCCCTGTCCCCAATAAATACAATATCAAAATTTAATAATCGTGGAAACGATTCAAACTGTTGCAGACGGCACACTTCAGTCATTCCGTGCGAGTTCGTCGTCTGCAACAGGCGCCTCGAGATGTCTCCAGAACGAGAAGTTGCCGTCGCCAATATTTCAGAAACAGCCTATTTTCGGCAAACATCTTTCGTGGTAAGTTTGAAATCTACGCGTCCTATATTTATCATTTTTAGACGTTTAAATTTCACGTCAATTTTATGAATGATGGCTCTTTGAGAGCGAAACCCAGCCCCACGTTTTCGTTCGTAGCAACGCCCTTATACTTCGTTTCAGCTTAAAACAAAGTATATAGACGCTTTGCAGCAGCTGTACATGGGCGCCGCCATAACCGACCTTCAATTTCTGTTTCCTCCTATTACGTTTGCTCCACTTCTTCATGACCACAGCAGAACAAGTTGTGGCCATTTTTAGATTCTACTATGTCCTTCTCCCCAGCATTGGCCTTCGTAGAAGCTTGTCAACGCCCGCTTCCCTGACTCAACATCTGGGTAAGGCAAGGGAAGGTCAGCAATGGCGGCTGTAATCTGGCGCGTAGGTAAAGCGACAGCATTGTCCTGTCGTGGTTGTTCCTCTTCGTAGTCCGTGTTTTCTGAGCTGTTTTCCCCATCATGTGTAAAGCGTCTACACTATATTTCACCTTACGATGTATCGCAGGAAAAGCTTCAAGTGCGAGATCCTTGTACTTGGGTAGGGTGTGCTAGAACTGGCAGGTGTGCCGACCGCGTCGGCCTCTTCATAGGAGCTGGGTGTCGTGTGGTTTAAATTTACACAGGGGCCTGGGGTTGTGCTGCCGGTCACAGCAGGGCCAGGAGGCCGGTCAGGCAGCGTTTAGTGAGGCTGGCTTGGGGTGTAATCGCTAAACTCGTCAAACACAAAGTTGGGGCCAAGTTCGCGGAGCGTGCTGATTGGGCTCTTACGACGATGGTTTCACGCGGGACGCGATGTCAATCATCCAAACTCTCTCGGTGCTCAAGTTCCAGAAAGATTGTGAAACACAAACTCGTAGCGAGCTTCGTCGGAGCGCGTGCGAGCAATACTGTGGTGCCAACCGATTGAACGGCTGCAATGAATACGTCGCGTCTTCGTGTCGCTATATCCCCACGCCGCGCTAGAGTCAATACTGTCTAGATGGTCCCTAGGCAGGCTGGAAATACTCTTAACTTTCTCGTCGCGAGATCGCCGTTTGTGGAAGTTATTGGTGAGGGCAAAGTGACGTTTCACAACTTTGGGAAGGAGTTACTTGAGGCCAAAATGTTCGCTTCGGAATCGAGGCGAAGATTGAACTTTGTGATGTTGTGGTGCCATGCGCGGTGTCCGCGGCTTTAGAGCTCATCGTCCGCGACTGTCAACAAAGCTTTCGGGGTCCCCCAGAGGCGGTTTATGAAGTGACGTCGATAGTGTGTGAGAGATGAGGAGGCGACGGGGTATGGCGAAAAGAAGCCGAGGGAATGCCGAGGGAATGGCTTCTGTTGCCATCAGCACGACAACCACCTGTGCTTGTCGTGCTGATGGCAACAGCTCCGGTATTCAGGAGCCTGAAGTTCTAATTGCCATAACTGCTCCACACTTTGCATGCAAATGCTGATAGACCACTTGTACAAAGCAGGACTTGATCTAAATTCTTACAGTTTGCAAGCTGGTTCGCAGGTTGCAACTGTATAAGTTTCTCCTTCTCGAGTGTCTCATAAATTCCGGAAATTACTATGTGCCAGAGGTATCACAGAAAGTCCCCTTCTGACTAATAATTTGAAAGGGCTCTTCATGACATCTTTGACTGAGACAGATGGTCATGAGGAGGAGAGTTCTCCAAGCCACTGTTTTTTTCCAGATATACAACACTGCCGCTACTTCACTTACCCAACAATTTTCGCAGTTTTTTATATGACGAGTTGCGGATTATGGTCAAGTGATCACTTGTGGCTGCGACATCCATAATTGTATAAGATATCATAGGATAGATGTCAGAACCCTCATGAGGAATGTTATGCCTCAATGTCAATTTCAGTTGCCACACAGCAGCTACACTTTGTTTCAGCGTAACTTGACAAAGAAAAAAACGCTGCGGCCTTTTTGTGGTGTAGCCGAGTTAAATCAAGAACGAACGCCGTCATTCAGATAGGTCTGCATCTTCTTCTTCGTCTTCTCACACAGACTACTTCTTCTTTATTCTCTTTCGACACAACACTTTTCGAGCTAATCAGAGCATCGAAGCAGTTTGTGAGAGCTCTCCGTAGGAGAAGTGTACTGCCACGATATGTCGTCACGTCCCTCAGCCAATTGGTCTGGTTGCCTCGCTGGTGCTGTAGCTTTCGCTGTTTGGAAAGTTATGGTGAAATGTAGTACAGCACTTTGGTAACGCCTTGTAAGCTGTAGGGGCTAAGAGGGTATAGGATGAGTCGACCTAGTTCCTGTAACAGTTCACCTCGTGTACGAATTTGACAGAAAATGCTCAAGCCAGGCACGTAGCCAAGGGGGGGGGGGTGGGGGGGGGGGGGGAAGGCATAGGGCCCGGTTCCCCCCCCCCCTCCCCGAAATCTTCCATTTTGCTAAGATATCCTCCCCCCCTCCCCCTCATGCAGCACCTTGTCATGGGCGCGCCCCCCCCCTCCCCCCCCCCCCCCGAAACAAAATCCTTGCTACGTCATGCTACCCAAGGATTAAGCTCCATGTCGACAAATCTCCCAGCATTTTGTTATTGTGGCCCAAGTGATGAGCTGCCTCTTGAGTTTTCTCACTTTATTCCCTGCTGACGGTCCTTTTCTTTGGTGTCTGGCCCGTGGAGCTTGCTTCCACTCGTCCGTGGCCCTTGCGGTATTCTTTTTAATCTCTGAGGAAGCATCATACTGGAAAAAGAAGGTACAAGCATACGGTGAATGGACGAAGTGAGACACACCTTATACTTCTAAATTGGAGAAACACTGTGGCTCTTACTGCATGGTGTGCCAAGCGGAGATTAATGACGTCTGGAGCTTGACGGGAAGGGAGGGAGGGGGGGGGGGGGGGTGTTCTACGCATGTTGAACGACAGGTGCGAAATGCTGCCATACCCACAGGGTATCCCGAAGAGAGTGAGAAGACAGGTGTGAGTCCCAGAAACTGGCGTGTTCGAGCAACTTTTTAGAGCGCAGCTCTTAGGCGCCCGTTTCCGGTTTGAGCGGCGTCGCCGTCGTCGTCGCCGTCGGCGTAACCGCGCGGTGCATTATGGGAAATGTCCCATAATGCACCGCGCGACCCCCCCCCCCCCTTTGAGGTCACGTGACCCCCAGGTCACGTGACACCCCCCCCCCCCCCCCCCTTCGAGGTCACGTGACCCCCTCCCCCTGAGGTCACGTGACCTCCCCCCCGCAGGAGACTCAAGAATGAGAGGAGGGGGAGCATAAGGAGGTGAGGAGGAGGGAGGAGCGGTATACTCTCCCCTCAGTACCCTTCCATCCTCCTCCACAAGAGCTGCGCTCTGATTCGGTGTTACAGGGAGTTGTAAACGACTTACACTTTTTTTAGGTACATGCTTCGAGGTACATCCGTCTGACTAGTCAATCTTGCTTGGCCTCTTCGCGAATATAACGACTGGTACGATCGGTTTGTATAGTAATGCGGATTTTTTTATATGCTTATATTTTAATTTTAGCTTCATTTTTTTTAATAATTTACAAAATGGGAAACCCCATGTTCGCTCCTGGTTAGCGTCATTTACCACGATATTTTCGATTTTTCCAGAAAAGTGTTGTGAAACCTTCGAGACGCGGAGGTTGAGAAATCATTAAGCGTGAACAACCAATTCATTACGTTTGACCGTTTTACTAGTCACGTCCGGCGGATATACACCTAAGAAATTAACCGGGTCACATATATTGCGTTGGAGAAAAAACGATCGTGCCATGCCTGACGCGAAGGACAGCAAGAACACTTTAAGAAATGTTTGCAACCACCGGCAACGAACTTCAAGCGGAATCTCGAACAGCAGTGTCAGTCCCCCGCTTTTTGTCTGAGGAGGCCTATCTAGAACGCATTGATAGCGTGATTCGGTAAGTCACGTGACATTAAAACGCCAAGCGAGGATCCAATCAAAAGGAAAATATGATTGGAAAGCGACATTCCCAGAACTGCAACACCGATAACGCCGAAAAGGCGACCGACGAAGTTTAAAAACATGGCTTCTGTATAGAGCAGTGAACAACTTTTAAAGCTAACGGTCACAGCTCAATTTTTCCTTCCCATATTGGTTTATCATAATAACCTGGTTTATTATGTTTTCCAAAAGTAATTACATTAACGTACCCAATTAATTTTATTGCAATTCTTTTTAAAATGTTTTTTTTTTTTTTTTTTTGCTTTACATCTTTAGTTGTCACCATCCGGCTTGAGGAGCGCTGTTTATGCGCGATTACCGGAAGTGGCCTTGAGTGGAACCACTGGATCAGATTTCACTGTGGCTGGGACGACGGGCGACGGGAGATTAGAGAAGGGACTCTTGCGCGGGAAACGGGCCACGACATACGTTCGCGGTGGTGGCGACCCCGACATCGACTCGGGCAACTGCCCGGTGACATGGTCCGGACTTAGACCCCGGATACAACCATCGACCGCTAGTCCCCAAGATGCGGTGTGGAGTAGCACCGCCGGGACTGTCGGCAGGCAGCATACAGTGAGGACCCTCCCAGGCTTCCTCAATGACCTTTTCCGATCCCGAAACCCCCCAGAAGAATGTGAATAGAATAGACCCTTTCTGCCGAGAGCTATGCGTTGTTGTGTCACGTTCATCCGGAGACAGGGGTCCTGGGAATCGGACTAGAACCCTACAAGGCTCGGGGGAAGTTGTAGAATTATACAAGGTTCGAGGGAAGCTCCTCCCAACTCTTTCCACTAGCAGATCGAACGTTAAAAGGTCGCCTTTTCTCCAACGATCGCTCCGCTAAAGTGGAAAAAGGCTTTGGGAGTTTCCCCCTGAACTCTTAACCGGTCACCAACTATAGTGAGCATGCTTCATAGCAGAATAAACACCAAGGCTGGCAAGATAAATGGAGCAACTTTACCTGCTGCCTTTATTGAAGTGCAATCCTACTTGGAGAAATTTGTTTTCTCGAAAAAACGCGCTGATGTCCAGTTCACGTTGACAGTGTCGCGCGGCGTACATCGCACTAGACTTTTTTTTACCCGTCATCGAAGTGCCGCGAAAAGACAACGGAGTTTTCTTGAAGCCGTTAAGCCGCTCTTGAAGTCCCACGATCCTATTCTGCGAACAGGGAGGCGTCGATCGGCGTCCGAAACAAGGCGTGTTTCTCTTTGCATGTGTTGCAGCCCACGTTGCACCCCGGCACAAAACGCCACCGTATTTGACATCGTTGTGAGCCCCTTGTCCCTTCGGCACAGCTAGCAGCCAAGCAACTTTGCAACCCTTCATACACAACGCAACACAAGAAGAAGAGGTAGCTAAACTCGTCAAACACAAAGATTCTTTGTGTTTTGACATAGTGGAGGGAGGAGTCGAAAGATTGCCGCGAAGTTTTCTTTTCTCCCAAACCCGCAGATCCGTTTATTGTTGTGACGTTTTTCATTAAATGGGCGAAAAATCCTTAGCCCTCCCTAGGCGCCGAACAAGACCAGCTCGAGAGGGCGCGCGGAGACAGCCGTGGTTTATAGATGTGACGTCACAAGAAAGATTATCAGCTGCGGCCAACATGTTTGATGGTCTCTAAAAGTACGATGGAGGTTTGGGTAATTGCATGCTGAAATTAACACCGTCGAAGTTGAAAGTTTGATATCGTTCTCATTTCCGCCGATAAAGCAGAATTTTCTGAAAAAGCGTCGTTGATGCTCTCCTTATTTCTCTCGGCCTATTATCAAAGTGTAGCCCGACGTGGCTAGGTCAGAGCCAGACCAGTAGGGTTGTCCGCTTTCGTGCGGATTTCGCCTCCGCAGTTGTCCCCTCATCGGCGATATCAATAATTTTACTGTTTATTTTTTTAATTAATGACTATTGGCCACGTAGGCTAGCAAAAGCGTGGGTGTGGTCGGCCTTCCAAGATTAGCCCGACTGGGATTAATTTTGCTTTCATCAACGGAAATAACAGTAATGTCAGGTTGTTTGAATATTGACGGTGCTGTTTTAATAACGCGATGACTCCAAGCTTCCGTCGAACACAACCAAACTTATCACCGTCGATTCGAACACGCACCATTGAATTTGTCGTCCCCAACCGATAATCCTGACCCTGACGTCAAGGGTATAAAAACTCTAAAAAGACGCCACCGAACGCGCCTGCACACTACTAGCCCCAGCACGAGCCTCTCTCTTTAATTAATTTTTTTAGATCGCCGCAGAGTTTAGCAGGGTCAGCACTCATTTCAACGCTTCAAGCACAAAGACAAAAAAGTCGCTAAAGACGCTAAAGGCGGCGTCGTCCGCGGATTTCTCAACGGTAAAACGTGTTAAGAAAGATATTGATTCCAACCTATGAATGTGTGAATGGCGTAAGTTATGGTCTGGAAGATTCGCTGCCGCCGCTGCCAAAGTGGGGGTCACAGCCCGCAGCCTCCTTTTTTGCTGTTCCTGGTGGTGGCGCTGTGTTCTCCCGTCCAAATCCGTCCAATGGCTGCGCAGCAGGATGTTGATTGCGCTCGGTGGATTCGCCACGTGGCGGATGAGTCCCGTGAATGACAATGTTCCAGTGCTTGTCGTCGATAAATTCTGTGAATGTTTGAAGGGCGTAAGTTATGGTTGGGTGGGGGGGGGGGGGGGGGGGACTAGAGTGATCAATGTTGCTGGCTGGCGCTGTCCCAGAGTGGAGACAACTCTGTCGTCTTCTAGCGGAGCCGCCATATCGCTGCCTTCATCGCCCGTCGAGTATATGGGGAAGAGGGCTTATGCAGCCGTTTGTGAGCTCTCTACGCACTAAGTGAGCATTCTCACCTGTGAAATGCAGCGTGACCACTTCAAGACACGTAGCGTCACACGTTTAGTCAAGTATGCGTTTGATTTCCTATTTAAAATTACGATTTAGTTCGTATATAGCGGGAATGTGCTCGCTAAAGTTCCATCGGCTGCCGCTTGCATTCTGGTCCAGTTCTGAGAGATGGTACATCTATGCAAGTACATTTGATACCGACTATGTTTGTTATCATCTGTAGCAATACCTAACCGTGTTTGGCCTTCCAGCGATTGAAGAAAATGAAAGCGACCAACGAGCGAGGCGCAGATATGAGCGTATACGTTCTGTTTTCTATCGCCTCTTATTCGCCTATATCTTTATCGCGATACGTTCTCGGTTAGCATTCAGAGCTGCTGAAATAAGAACCCCACAAGAAGAGACACACCCTGAGGAACTCTCTAGGTTTTTTGTTCCGTCTTTTATCTGAAGGTGCCAAATTCAGAAACCGAAACTAAGCCAATATCGCTGCAATTCTGAGTGTATTTGGGCGTTTCGTGCTTCCAAAAGCTATGAAACTGCAATGGGTAATTTAATGCAAGAAAAAACCTTGAACAGGTGGCCGCTGTACAAGGTTCAAAAGTAATTTGATAAGCAAACATTTCCGTCTTTCCATGGCTCATTTAACCTCACAAGTTATACCTTTGAAAAAAAAATATTTGGTCGCCTATTCTCTGCGCGCTGGTGCCCTGTAGGCACCAGCGCACACACAGAAGTGGACGCACAAATCCAGACCCAGATTTAGGTTTTTCTCCCATATTCCCCCAAACGGTCACAGTAGATATCTATAAATTTTGTTTGCTGGCCTGTTTTCTCGAAGGGCTTTCCACAGAAAGAAATCCGAGTACAAAAAAAGTCCAAAAGCCGGGTAGTTTATTTGGTTACTATTACAATATTTTTGCTCACCTGTTCTCTTAAGACGCACTGATGCAGACAGGAATCAATAGATGTACTGTACGTTTAGTTTACGAATATCTTTAGTTAAGTAACATGTCACATTAGATATGTTTATAGTACTGAGCACTAACATAAGAAAAAGCATTCAATTTAACATACATGCTCCCCTGTTCTCATATGAAAGGTAATTCTCAAGAGAGAGTCTCAGCACCTGCAGCACAGCGGTATTAAAGAACACTTTATACTAAAGTCTCACAAAGCAAATTTAAAGTGGAGAGGATGGAGATAGTTATGTGGTGCACTCGTACAGGATTCATTACAACACTTGTTCACTTGATATTTTGAAGATATGGGCAGTAATTAAAATTGAGAGTATTGAACAGACATGGCGTAAGATTTAATGATGAAGACCCGAGATCAACAAAATGAAAATAAAAAAAAAAGGCGGAGAACGTAGAGACCTCAAACAACACTGGAATTTATTTGTCACAACAAAAACAGAACTCATGGATGCTTGTAGAGGAAAAGCCAGAAATAAAACCCACACAAAATCCAAAAGTATCAATCACACACAACCAAACACACATTCCACAAAGAAAGTGGCAACACACCTAAACGAACCAACTTAACAAAATATGTAGTAGTAAAAACCAAAACAAATCTGGGACTGTACAACAAAACTATACAAGAAACAGAGCACGTATACACCTGGATAAGAAACCACAGGCATGGAATCCACTTAAAATAATAAAATAAATAAATAATGAAACACACAAAACAAATTAAATTGTTAATCTTGTTGAGTAAAGTCGGAGCAGTTTTTTTGATCATTATGATTCCCGGCTTTTGGAATATTTTTGCATTCACACGCTTTTCACAAGGGAAACTTCCTAAACATGCAGTAATGCAAAAATAAATCGCTGACAACACAACACAGATATACAAAAAAAGGACTTACGACAGTATGCATTTTTACGACGGAAGGAAAACAAAGTTGGGACTGCGCATTCGGCTTGAGCTTTCGCCATCCGTCAGTTCTCCTCTCTTCGAATGCCCTGGGTTCAAGGTGGGCCTGAAAATAGTATATAGGGCATCAATAAAAGAGGTAGACGGTGGCATAACTTACTTTCTATTTATCGTTCTTAAAGTTAGCAATCCATTATAAACAGGACAGTAGTCGCGAAACTAAGCGAAAAAGTTCGATAGCTAATCATCAATTTCGGACGCTCATCAAACGAGAAACTTATCTAAGAGCATGAGAGCGATATCTGCAAAACACCGCCAACGCCGAGTTCACATTCTGCATTAGCAGCGTCGAAAGGACTTTGGGACGAAATGGAGTAAAACACCAGCATCCTGTCGATGATCCGACTGCTTGCGGGAGCACACGAACATGTCTTGCTGGTCGCTCGAATTTCACTCGCGCACCTGAGGGTATAAAAAGAAAAGTCATATTGCTTGCCCACGACCTCTTGATTCCTCCGTCGATAAAGCGGTCGTGGCTTGTCGCTGCTCCTCGACCACGATCAGCGGAAGATATTTTAGGCGCTTCATTCCAGTACCAAGTCGAAGAAGCCTTCATCTGAAATAATTTATCACGACCTGAAATACCACTTTCTAGTAATCAACTGTGCGGCAAAAGACACGGTGATTGCCAAAAAACAAAGTTGGTACTCAAGTTGCACACAGAGGACGAACGGCTCGGCTGCCAGTCGTCGCGCTTTCTCTGTACGAGCAACAGACGCCTCCGTTTGGCGTTTGTTGGGACGCCGTACACCTTCCACCTAGTGATTCGAACACTGCGGCACGCAGCAACCCGGCATTTACAAAAGAAAAAGCCAGTTCAGTGATCCCATACATGCATCGGCAGCCGATCGGGTCGGTAAAATGGCGGCGACGGCCGCCAGCGAGAGAAGGAAAACAAGAAAAAGCGGCACTCGCCCTCCCAAAGGATGTCACCGCCAGCAAGGCGCAGCCGGCAAGCAACATTGAGGCACTCTAGTGGGGACGATTCGCTACCGCCGCTGCCAAAGTCCACAGTATTGTTATACTGTGGCTCCCAATGACCACAGTATAATGCGACGACGTCACTTGCAAGCCACGCATAAAAATGAAGGAAAAAAAATCAGTAAAGACTGGTTCAGTTTTTTTTGTTCGCGCTCAAGTGCGTTTCGCTCCTTTGTAACCGCTTAGCACACTGGCACACTGGCACACTTCCTACCTGCGAATGTATTAAATGCTTTAGAATGTGTTACCTCGGTGCAAGGCAGCCGTCTTTCGTTCGGACGCTCGTGGCTTGATATTGACCGGACTGGTTTCCTGACGCCACTGCGCGGTTCCTGCTGTGTTTTTTCGCTCCGTTCGTTCGCTCGCTACGTACGTAACTTACGTCCACTTTCCCCCACTCATACAAGGGCTGCAACGGGCGCGACGACGTAAGGCGCGGTTCATCGCGCATGCTCCGGTGACGTCGCGTGTGCGCCGTCGTGCATCTCCTCAATCACTCGGAAGCGCGCGCGGACTTGTTTGTCGCTCAGGGCCACTTTGAAATTGCGCTCGCGTTATAAAACTATTGAAACTACACAAATGTAAATGACTCATACAATGTCCGAAGGTTCAAGAAGCTTCCTGCTCGTCATACTTCAGTATGCAATCTACATTTCGCGAACGCAGAGCGAATAGTACGCGGAGCGTAGACAGCGAAGGAAGGAAACTGGAGGCTGCATCCGAAACCGCCGACGCCCAGGAGAACAAACTGGTGCTCCGAAAACATGCGGACCGTTGTGAGGTTGCAGTTTGCATCCTTGGCTGAGTCGGAACCCATGCGCTATATGATAACGCATTTCGTCGACAATCAGCATTGCGTCAGCAGCAATTTCGTCATCATTGTTTTTAAATTTTTACGCATCATTTGTTTACTGGCTTCACGCGCTTCGCCCGCGTCAGCGTCACCTGGCGTCGGCGCGCGTCGCTCCGGGCTCATATTTGTCCCGGCTAGACCTGGGTGTCGGCCCGCGCGTCGCATTGCGTGGGGGAACTCGAGCGACTCGCACCGCTGCTGACGCGGGCAAAGCGCGCGAAGAAACTCCCCTTGTGGTTGGGCCTTTAGGAGGCGAAATGTTTGCGAAAGTTCCAAGTATTGGCCTCGAGATAGACCTAGAGGTGGCGCTATGGTCGCGCTATCATCATCATCAAAGCGGGGATAGGAGAACGGCCGCCCCATAGGCTCTCCACGTTCGCGCGCGAGATGGCGTAGATTCTTGCGTTTATTTTGTCGCATACTATCGGTGGGAAAACAATTCTAGCGGAAAAGGATGCGGTACTGTTCGGTGCTTCAGTGAAGATCGAATCGCGTTGCCAGCGTGCGGCCTAAATTTATATAATCGCTTCTGTGGGTGCGTCGTCTGCTCTAGGCAGACGTTGGAAAGCATGGATTTCCACGACTGATGCCCGTTTGCGGCTGAACTAGAATATTTATGTTAAATAGTTGCTTCTTTTAAAATGGGTGTATCGGTTCATCAACGTGGGAATTAAAAAAAACCAATAAATTCCAACCCAGATAACATGTAATACTGGTACTGTGGGCTGTGAAATCGCAGCTTCTAAGCTGTTTTTTAACTTCTAGCTTTTCCAGTAATATAAATATTTAGAATGAAGATAAGTTAGCGCTGTATTGGAAATTACCATGCTATTGAGTTCCTCTGCCCTTTTACTGTGCCATAGTGTGGGTAAGTTTTTTGGAGTCTGTACAAATCTACTGCGTTGCGATGAGGAGGGAGTGTCTCTTCTAGTTAAGGTCTGGGGGGCTATGTTCGACAAATGTTTCGTTTCTCCTAAAAAGAAACAGAAGTGACAGAAGTGACGATTTTGCGTCTGATTGGTTAGGGGCTCAAATGATGAAAGTTCCCTCTTTCGTCATTTGAGCTTTTAACCAATCGGACGTGATGTCGTCACTTCTGCCACTTCCGTTTCTTTTTAGGAGAAATGAAATATTTGTCGGACATAGCCCCCCCCCCCCCCCCCCCCCCCCCCCCTGCAAACTGCACGGTTGGCAGGACAACTGGAACAAGTGAAACAAACTGTTCTAATATATCTGCCGTGACTGTAATAAACGAGTGTAACCGAGCAACACAGCAATGTTCCTGTTATTAAATGTTTTTCTCGGTAGTGTGGGTTCACCCGCTTCAATTTTTTTGGTGAGGGCCGCGGATGTCAAGAGGCTAATACTATAAATTTCTGGCTAAATAATCTTGCATTCAAACACAGTAGACTCTGCAACCCCAACAAACGACGCGCACCACGACACAGACAGCATCGGCGGCAGTGATACTCACTACTGATGAAGGCTAGCGACCTTCACGAGATTTTCCGATCACCCTCCGCCCTCACCTAACGTATATTGGGACTGGGCAGTTCATCGATTAACTTTCAGATTATTTAAATAATGCTTTATTTGCAATTTTTCTTTTGTCGGTTAATTGGAATCTTGTTCTGGAGAAAGTCAACAAGGAGTAAAAAAATGCCTGCTTTAATATTTCGGACGTCTTCATTTCTTTTGTGACACTGGCTTGCACGGTAAACCACTTCAGCGTGCTTGTCATTTCACCGAGGGTGATTATACCGTTTAAATAATAACTTAAAAATACTTCACTTTAAAAGGCTTCCCGTGTTCATATTTCTGTAGGAATCACAACGTGAAGTTTAGAATGGGAATGCAATATGCCATTTATGACATAGTAAAACCAGTAAAAAAACCTTTCACGCAATATTACAGGCGAAAAATTAACATACGGATTTATTGATTGATTCGTCTATCAAAAGATAGCGATCAGTCGGTTTAATTTTCTAATCAAACCACAGAACTACTCAATATTTAATGCTTCATGGAAGCCATGGTTTGTGCGAGATAACAAAAATACGTGGGACCAGCGATTTATATACAAACCAACGCACTAAGATTATGGAAGCTTCCGACTTCATAATAAATCGCTTTGCTGAATTCCTACGCATGGGAAACAATACAACACAACCTTTAGTAAGAAGAAACGGGAACAAAAACTTAAAACATTTAATAAGGAATGTCAAGCTCAGCCTGAAACGGGCTTGCGTCGTCGAGATCCATGCTCTGAGCGTGCGCCCGTAGCAGACGACGCACGGCGGTATCCCCGCTTTCGCGCGTTTCCAATTTCGGCCGCACGGTGGCGACACGGTTCGATCTCGAGGCGAATACCCGGCCACGTTCTAACTCACGTCTTCCTCCTCGATCTGAAGGAGATGTACCGCGGTCCTCCAGCCTGTCTTCCTCTGGCGCAACGAACAGGAAGAGCTGCGATTACGTTGCAGCTGTACTCATGAAGTTCGATCGTCCACAGTCGTTGTTGCTAACCTCGGATTTTTTCGAAAGAATTTGTAAGCTACAATGGAGACCCTGATAGGCTGATGGGCTTTCTGAGAAGGAGGGTCCCAAGAAGTTAACAGTCAGTCACAAAAGTTTCTTCAGGTTTTGTCCCACATGCGAACCAAAGGCACCGGGTATATACTGCACAGCGTAGGGGTGTTTGGGAATATTTCAAAACAAGAAAGCTAAGGAGGCCACAAAATAAACGAGACTTGTTTCTCTTCGATCTTTCTGTCGTCCCTTCGAGAGCCCTCTATCCTCGAGTAGTCCCGGACGACGCCAGAAATTGTACAGCGCGGTTAGCGTCCCTTGCTTGATCAACGGCTTCCCCTTCCCGCTTATCCGCCATGTGCTTGGTTTCCGCATGAAGCAAGAAGACGGCGGCAGAAGCGAGCCGCGCCCAAGAAGTGCAGAGTCTACGCTTCCTAAGCCGCCGATGAGCAGAGGAACGCGCAACGACAATAAAGCTTTCGCTGCCGCTCATTATACACATAGAAATCTCGGGCTGGGCAATCTTTCTGGCCCAATTTCGTGCTTGTCCGTATTTACCGTGGACTTAGGAAATGTGCCGCTTGGCAGAAAGGCTCGGACAAATAACCGGCTCTCGCGACCGAAAGAACCAACAACGAAAAAAAAGGCTCCGAGTGTGCCTAGATTTGGGAGTGTTTCCAAGTGCTCGATTGGGGTCACGTGGTTTATGGGTCGCGTTTGCAATGCGAGCTACAAGGAGGCGATAAAAACGTTGATTGCCTGCAAGCTGCACGTGTCCACGCCCTCCTTCGACGCCGCAACGCATGCGCACTTTGAACATATCTACGCGGGAGGAGTCCGTTGTTCAACTCAAACGCTCTTCACGGTTTGAGTTGATCCCTCACCATAATCTAGGCTCTCCAGTTGCTGCTGCCCACATCCAGCGGCTTATTTATTTCTTTAACGAGTGGCACACAACTTTTATTTGTGCGCCGTGGACCACAACCCAAACATGTCCTCAGAAAAACTGGGCCCGAGTTGTCGCACCTACCCTCAAGACGTGTGTGCGCGTGTGTTTCTTTTTTAAAGACCATTGAAGCAATATCTCCGCGCTACTCGGAAAGAGTCCCCGGGCGGAGGAGTTTAGCCGCGGAAAGTAGACATCCGGTAAACAAGTTCTCAATTAAATGCTCGGTTTGACGCTGCGAAGAAGGGAGGCTGTCCATCCTCTGCAGAAAATCACAATATAGCTCTCGTGTGCGTCTCCCCTCCATGCTTCCCCATTTCCCCTCCCCAACCAATTAAACGAAGACTTTTGCTTCCATTCATCCAACAGGCTGTGTATAATTGAACACTGGCGCACTCTTTATTTGAGTCTGTCTTATTCAACGAAAGGACGCAACTTTCGGAGGGGACAGACGGTTGTTCGCGAGGCGCTTCGATTGCCTACTCCTAACATAAAACGGGTTGTATTTTTTTTTTTCCGGAGTCGCGGTGGCCTTTGGAGCGGTGGCTTGAAGGCGATATTTCGGCCGGGGTGCATGAGCAAGCAGCTCAGATTGTGTCTGCTCTTTGTGTGTGGTTACGGTGCCTTTTAAGCGAGTAAACCAAGGATATTTGAAGAGAAAAAATATTTTTTTGTGTTCATTTTGTCGTTGCGGGTAATCTCGACTATTGGTACCAAGACCTCAAAAAGAGGGGGCAATTTAATGTTAAGGTGAGAACAAAAAGACTGGATGAAACAGATTCGGTAGTTTTGTATGTGTGTGTGGGCATGCTTCTTTTTAGCACAGACATATTTTATTACCCGAATTGCACGATGAAACCGCCATAGAGAACGGTCACAAAGAACAGACGCGGCCATTTCCACGTTAAATTTAGGGGGGGGGGGGGGGCGATTATTGTCACGTGACATCAGTTTTTGCGCTAAATCAGCAGAGAAATTGCGTAGAGTTATTATAGTGTACGCTAGAGGTTCAGCTGGCGCTAGTGTGCTGCTGAAAATGGAAGCAGACAGCAATCAGTCTAAAACTGACTTCCGGTAATGCATCTTTATGGGATGAAGCGCACTCATTTTCTCTCTGCGCTCGATTATATGAGAAAATATTATTACGAAATGCAACCTGATAAACACTTTATAGCATTTCTCAATCGCATATATATATATATACACATATATATATATATATATATATATATATATATATATATATATATATATATATATAAATTCTTTACAAAGGTTTTATTTGTCGACTTTATGGCATGAAGCGGAGTGCTAACGTAGCCAAATATACGTGTATACTACACGTTTATGTTTGGGATTGTTGCCGCAGTCTGCGTATATATCAGTGAAAACGCGACTAAAAGTCACATACAGGTAAATAAACTGCTGACAGTCCTGAAGGCGAATGCGTCGCTAATGTGTCAATTCAGAAAAGCGAACGGCAAAAACCGGGATCAGCTCTAATGTATCAACTCTGCGGATGAAGTTATGTTTTTTTCTTCTTCGAATGCATGAATGCGAAGATTGTTTTGTGCCATCGTTCAACATACGTTTAATTATTCCAAAACATTCAGAAATACCTGGAGGCACCTCCAGGTATTTCTGAATGGGGCCTACCGATGGGCGATGGCTTTTGTAATACGGTTAAAAAACAGGATACGTCACTGCCGCAGGTCATGTGACGATGGTCGTGTGACGTAATATCATTTGCATCGTCGGGCGCTAACTTTTCTCGTCTTCCTATCACGTAATTTTGTGCGCGCGCGATTCAAACGGTGTCCGCGGACTCGTAGCCTCGTGGCGCCCCCATTGTTGTCGCATGTTTACGCAATGTCGTATATATGTGTTATATGACGAGAGCGCACCGTCATTATGACGGTGACGCGCGCGTCCGTCAAGTCTCTTCTCGCGTTCATCATGGGCTCCTTTCTAATTGTCTGCGTGATCACCATCGGCGTCAGCATGTCGCACGCGAGCCTGCGCTGAAATTACACGCTTGAGTTGAGTCTGATCAAAGACTTCAAAGTACATCAGTGTCCTGCATCCGTGCTGGCAATACGTGTATGGTCAAAAAAGGGCTATCCGAAAAGAGCCGGGGTAAATTTGGACAGGAATCAGATTGGAGGCGCTGAAGCACTGTCTCAATGAGGTGGACGTTCTTGCTCCGCGGAAATATGATTTTGAGTGTGAAGTCACCAGCATAATCAGCGAGTCCATGTACCTCCAAAGATGTCCTCTGAACGTCTATCATATTCGCCGATTGATCGGAGGAAGGAAGGCCTCATTGTACGGGATAAATCTTGATCGTGAAGCTATATAGCTCCTGTCAAAAAATTTTGAATACAAATGATAAAACTCATTACGTGTTTGTGTATTGGGATATGCACAGAGCCCACGAGGGTCGATGCATCGCGTAAAGAACACGAACAATTTTTTTTAATCTCTTTTATTGCTCAAAATTGTTCGCATTAACCCAATTGTTGTGCGAGGGATCGTAGGCCGTCCATTTTACCAAGCATTGCAGATGGGGCGCACGTCGGCGTCTCAAAATCTTCTCGACGATCCAGGTCTTGTTTTCGGCCAGGGAAACGCGCTGCAGTTCTGCCTCGTAAAAGGAGCCGAGAACGGGCTCTTTTCTCACCATGTCGACTAGGTGATAGGTATTGGGCACACCTAATCGAATTCGGTCCACGATAAACACCTCATCCCTTAACAACTGCTTGTACTTCTTCAGGAGAACGTGACGGTCCTTGGAGATGCGCACATGCTCACCCACGCGAAATGTAGGTATTTTCATCGGCCCGGGATCGGGGAACCAGTGCAAAAAAAATTCGGTCTGGTTTTGTGAGGTAACATCGACAGGCCTAGCTTTTAATGTCCTGTGGTGAATAAAATGATAAGATTTGACGATTTCCGGGAGGATTTCAATTAATCATTTGGTTTGTGTATACTCGAAGTACTTGTAAACCTAACTCATTATGGTGCGTTGTACGCGTTCCACTATCGCGTTTTGCTTCGAATTCACAGAATATAATTTAATGCCGTTTTTCTCCAGAAACGACTTGACCAATCTTCCGTAAAATTCACGACCACGATCCGTACGCTCGCTTTTCTTCATTTTGCGAAAGACAATTTTCAACGCCCTGACAACTTCCTCTCCCGTCTTTCGAGCTATGGGGACGATGGTGAGAAATCGTGAAAACGTATCAATCACAAACAAAATGTATCGTTTTCCATCATTGTATCTGGCAATTTTTTGAATTTCTACTAGGTCAGCCTGATAGACGTCTTGAAGTCTCGAGGACAGCGTTTTGCGATAGACGCGAGGGCGCTTGGTTTCCCTGAACAATGTATATGCGTCCGATCCTTCTAAAAACTTTTCCGCCCTTCGTCGTCTCGTATGTCGTGCGAGCCTGTTGGCTCCACCAAAAGAGGCTGGATGACTTGCTTCGTAGTAGACCGCTTTGCTTCCCTTCTTTTGTGACGAAGACACGCTTTCTGGGGGCACCGCTTTGTTGGTCGGTAGTTGCGAGCTCGAAACGCCGCCAGGTTCAGGTGACAATTGAGAGAGGAAACTGCGCCTCTCATCCAGGGAGGCTGCCTGTTGTACAGCTCGTAGTGCACTAGGTCTCCAATGCTGGATCCCTAGAGCGTCTCTCCGTGAACCACCAACGTTCCCTTGGGGGTGTAGGCAATTACCGACAAAATCGCGCTGAGGAGCCTCTCGATTTTCCCTCGGTGTCGTGGCTGAAAAGCGGAAAGAATTTCTTCATCGTTAAAGTAATCCTTGTCTAGAATTTCTTCCATGCTTTCTCGACCAGGCGCTGTGAGGCACGAGGTGCGCCGGTAGAAATGGGATCAGCAGGAGCCGGTTCGGTCGGCGATGGGGTCGATGACCCACTCCACTGCTCCGGGGAAACAGTACGAAGGCGCTTCGGCGAAGTGACCGAAGAAGAAGACGCACCACGGACGAATGATTGCCCGCGCCTGAGGATCCTTCTTTTAAAACGGTCGTGATTCACGACGGTCACCGGCAGGTTTTGTTTGACCAAGAACCTCGTGACGCGATCGAAACGAGCCGGAACTGGCAATTTCTTTGAACGTGAAACTAAATAGGAAACCAAGTCCTCAATATTGGATCCCTGTAGAGGTTTTTCCTCGATCGAAATTTCCAAGTTTGGCGGATCCCAGGTGAGCACCGGTTTCAGTAGCCCCAGAAGCGATCGACCCTTTTGTTTGTAGGTTTTGCTCAAATAATTGACTATGACGAAAGGGTCGCCATCATCCCCACGCTTTTCCTCGCTCGTCTGCGTTGTCCGTTTTTCCCTGATGGGTGTCGCTTTAACCTCGGCGATGTGTGTGCTACTCTCATTCGACGTGTATGGACGTAACGTTTTGTGTAGCGTTTGAATTATTCTCTTTAGCTTGATGTCGTCCGGTTCGTCGTCTTCTTTCAGAATCTCGGGAATGTTCTCTCTGTAAGGTATAAGATGAAACTTTTTCATGCTTCTCAGACTCCGATAGCCTTTGCGATGGCTCTTCCTCCGATCGTTGATATGAGGCCTAACGCCTGGTTCACACTTGCGAATCGGCGGGCGAATCTGCAAGGATTCGGCCGCCGGGCGCAGCGTCCACTGTGCATTGCCGTGGTCGATCCCGCTTCGGCGGCAGCGGATTCGCTGTAAGTGTGAACCAGGCCTAAGAGAGCAGGAAGGATCAGGGGTAGGAAACCTCCCTTCAATACCAGCGTCTTTCTAACGTTCTTGTGCGTGTCTTTTTGATTTCTCAGTGTCCGTATGACGGGCACAAATCTCTTCACTTTCTTTTTTATAGCTGCGGAGAGAGGAAAGTTTCCGGTGCACAGGTTTAAACAAACTTCCCTAATTATTTTCAGATGCTCCTCCTTGGCGTGACGTAGTAGTGATTCTCTTTGCCTGAACGATTTGGCTTCTGATAACAGGTGCAAGAATCTTGCGTGCTTGGTGACGCGGTTCATTAGAAGACGGACGTGTCGTACATGACTTCCGGACCCTAGTCCGGCAACATGTTTGCTCTCACACGGAAATTAACGGGACAAGTTTGCGATAGGTCGATCCGAATGTAACTGAACGGCGTTCTACACGCGTCCGAATATATACGCGGTAGAACGTGCCCCCTACTGCCCCAAAGAGCTGTGGGGATAGCACTTGGAGTTGATCGGTAATCCTAACTGAACGGAGTATAATTAAGGACGAAGAATTTAGGCTTATTTTTCTGAAGTACGCGTCTTGGAGGAACATGCTCTGCGTGATGAAAATGACAGAAGCTTTATAGTGGTGAGCAGCTCCTATAAAATATTCACAAATATCTTTAAACTTCGTTCGATTTGCGAGAAAGTCGTCGAATATGATCAGCGAATTTCTTTCGGGGTCTAAAGTTTGCAGGATCTTCTTGGTGAAAATGCCCCGCTCGTCTCCGAAAACCAGCTCTGGGGAAACACAAAAACGTAGTAGACGACGTGAAACTCTTTGTCGAAAATTTCTCTTCTCAGTCGCAACAATTTGCGAATATACGTGCTTTTGCCCGATTAAGAGGATGCAATCATCGTGATTGACGTCGGCGTTTGGAAAAGAAATTTGTCCAGGTCCGAAGACATGGCGGTGACCTCGTGCTACGCTCGTAGACGAGTGGAAAGAAGATATCGCAGACACGTTTCTAAGTACTCGCGCGAAGCACATTCCCGCGCGGCAGGACACTCTTTCGCTTCACAATAAATGCTAATTTTCACACGTGTCGCAACAGTGTGGTTTATAGCGACGCCCGTGCGCGAGCAGTGATTAACAGTGATTAACCAACGTAGGACATGAAATAAAAAATAAGCGGAGGCTCTCCAAGGTCGGCGTTGACCGCTCGCTACAAGGCCATCTAGCAGGAAGTCTAACAGGTTTGGACATATCTCGAGAGCTCGGAATGTGATTTTTTTCATCATATGCTAAATTAAATACGTTGTTTTAACGCTGGCTCGCTAGCTCTTTTGTTTTCAGTCTTGCACTCTTTCTTTCCTACGCGCGTGTTGATTGCAAAGCGAGTCGTCATTACGCAATCCGCTTGGTATATATATTCCGAGGTATCGTCCCGTGTTGTCTTCACTGCTTTCTCTCCGGAAGAAAAGGTAATGCTGGAAAAAAAGCTTTGTAAGCCCGCCGTATACTAATGCCAATATTTTCAGACTGTCGTCTCACCCCGAGCCACCGCCGCCCTCCGGTCAACCCAAAATGGACGGGATCCTGAACAAGTTGTCTTCACTGCGAGTGTCGTCATCGTCTTTGTTTGTCAGCATGGGCTCCATTCCGTGCAATGTCAAGATACCCGTGCTGGAGGTGAGGCGAATGGACACGCGATACGGGCCATCCGTTTGTGTGACTCTCCAGATGGAGAGCGATGTGGTAAAGGTATTTTTACCGAAGCGGTTCGCCGAACTGAACGAGGAAGACCTTCAGAGCATGAGGGCAATGAACGGACTCACGATGGAAAAAACCAGCGGTGACGAGCGGTCACCAATCATTACTTTCTCGTGCTCTGAGTGAAACATTAGAGAGTTTTAGTATACCGTTTTCATCTTCCGCTCCGCTCTGGGGGTGCCAAACTGCGCATGCGCGGCCCGCTTCGCCGGAATGGAAAGCGGAGGTCCAAAAACGCGTTTTAGTAGAGCGTTTTTCTTCAGCGTAAGAGCGTTTTGAGCGGGTTCGAAAAATTTGCTTGCGTAGCCCCACAAGTGGACGTTTATAGTACTAGTAAGACAAAAAAACCTAAGCGTTAACACCAAAAGAGTAAAAGGGAGCGTGATTGTAGAGGTAGTAAAAACGAAGGCGACAATATTGAGCACAAAAGAGTAGGCACACACATGAAGAAATATTAAGCTATAAAATATAAATATAATCGTTCCACCTTGTGTGCGAGTGAAGCCGAAGGTATAAGCATGAGCATGTTGCTCTAAACAGTGCTTGGACTGCACGAGCGCGCGTGCTTATCAAGGACGCTGAAAGGCCGGCACTCGCTCTTGTAGCTTCTGCTCCACTCGAATTAAAACTAAAGCAGATGCACTTATTGGAAGTAGAAAAATAAGAGAAAAGGACGAAGTTTGCGCATTGGGAGTACATCCTTTTGCGTAGTACGAGTACAGTGTTGCTCAAGGCTGGCAAGGCAACTGCACGATGAATCCCCGCTGTTCTCAAGGAAGGAGACTTCTACTAACGAGATTAAGATGGCGAGACATCGAATCTATGATTCGTATCCCTCGTGCCATCAAGCGCCGAAGCTTCCTTTCCGAACGCGGTTTGCTGGATATTTCCAACGTAGAAAAGAAACCCTTTAGGAAGCTCTCCTGCTTAAAGAAGGACCCGGCTGTTCTGCATGCGGGCCTCCAAATACCAGCACCCGACAGATCGGCGCAGGGTGTTGCCAATCTGGCGAGACGCTTTGCATGGTTCTTCCTCGACTGGCCTATCCCAACCTTCTGTTCGTACTTGGATGAGCGTTTGGACGGAACTTGTCGGTGTTCTTCAATTCTGTGAACCTCATCGTGGGTCACATCAACGAGAGGTTCGGCCACCTGCTCGCTGACATGAACAAACATAGGTGGTTGACCCTGGCGAAACTAGAGCTGTGCTCACAGGTGAGACCCTGCATGGTTTGTGTAAATTTCGCGTTTCCATTGTTTCTAGCACAGCTGCTCTGTCTGGTGAAAAGTTACTTTTTTTCTATACGCCAAAGGTGTACATGGGCAGTGTCAGGAGAAGTCACGACGAGCGCGTTCGTAATCTGTGAGTATTAGTAGGCCACTTTTATGAGCCCTCTTTGCTCTACTTTACGCTCTGCGAGAAGCATCGTCCCCACCGCGCATGCGTGGCCCGCTCTGAGTTGGAGCGTAATGTTAGCGGAGTGAGCGTGCGCTCCGCTTCGCAAGTTGTAGAGCGGACTGCCCTCAGCGTCCTTAGCGTGATCGCTTAGATCTCAAGATGGCTGCACTTACTCAATACGCGTCGATGTTTTTGACCGTGACCTCAGCTTGAAAGAGGTCGAATCAAGAAGTAAAGCGTACGCCCCGCGCGTAAAAAGTAAACCATTCGATTTGAGTTCTATGTAACACAAAACAAAACACAAAACTCTTCCTGACCGATACTTATCTTCGTTGCCCCCCCCCCCCTTTTTTTTTCTTTTTTTTTTCTAGTCAATTTATAGCGCCGCCCGGTCGGTGTCAGGGGCACTAAACGTGTATGGGCACACTGCCTTTCCCTGAATACCTGCACACCAGGCGGCACTGTACAATAAAAGTGCAATAAAAACACAATACAATACAATACAATGCATAATCAAACGAAGTGAACGAGTATCACTTTGCAACCAGCACGGCGTCGGTAAAGTCGTCGCGTTTTGTGGACGACCTATGGCTATGCAGTCAGATGTACGGGTGCGCGTGCTTGAACGACGATTATATCTGTGCATGCGCTCTCCTGTCGAAAATTCCACTGAAAGCTGACCACGAGCATAGCACTCGCAAGCTGCACCAAAGAAACCATTCCTCTCAGCTTTACTTATTCACACTCGCTCGCAACTTTTGAATTGTTTAACTTTCCTCAAGAAATGTTTGCGTTGGATTTCCTTGGTAGATTTAGAAAATAATAGAAACTTGAATGCAGCCTTTTTAAAAGTGCACCCCATGGTGCCGCTAGTCTTCGAGGCCGCCTTATTTTGGCCAAGTGTCTAGGGGGCAAGAGAGCTACGTCATTGTTTGTCGCGGATGCGAGTCTAAATGTATTAGACACGAATGCTGCGTCAATACTGAATATGAAATGGGTTCTAGTCACAAGTCTCGCACTAAAAGCGATGCCCAAAATATGGCGGCCGAATATGTTACCCGGTGGTGTTTTGAAAAGAGTTACCAATAACGGTCGAAAGAATATTCCACGTCAATTTTTTGTCTGGTGACAACCAGACAGGCATAAACAATGCAAAATTTAGCAAACACAACCCTGTACTTCTAAGCAATAGTGGTAGATTAGAACAGTTTTCAGAAGTTTCGTTTTGAATTCCGGCGTAGCGGGCCTCGCATGCACAGTTTGACGGCCTCAAACCTTAGCAGAATTAAGAAACAACTATATATACATATATATATTAATTTACGATACCCAGTTTTTTACAGCCCTACAATGGAAATACGCTTTATCTTAGAGGAGTAACAAGCCCCATATCACATGTTTTGGTAGTGTTTAAATACTGCCGTGTTGTAAGAGTGTTTTTCTTTGTCTTTTTTATTAGGCCGTCAAGGACAAGGAAACGTCAAGGACAAGGGTTTTGTTGACCGCACAGCATGCCCATATGCCGTCCATCAAAACAATTAGAAGAAGACCACAAGAGGGTGCTTGTCGTGAAGCACCAGGCAGTGATGTGCGCAGACGGCATAATTTGACGGCTGGACGAAACCTACAAAGACCATGGGCATCTTTTGTTTGTTTAATATTAGAATGCATAAAATTATCACACTAAATCATGTTCAAGCTTTTGTACTGAGCGAAATACCTGTCCAACTGGGCAGAAAGGCATCTAGAAATATTTTAATAAAAAACGTTTACTAACGACTCCCATTTTACTTCTCAGATGTGCGTGTGAATATTGCATCTAACCAAATTACAGTGTTACTGTTGAATTCAGCATTGTAAGAGTAGACTATGTTGCGTGGCCTCTTATTGCAAGAAAAGACCGTAGCACAAGTGAGGCAGAAACTGGGCGGGAGCTTAAGCTGAAAAACGCACTTTCATAAACACACAAAAGAAATAAGAAGAAGTGTATAGGGAAGCAGAATGGTTTCATGTCACCCCCCAAGGCAGATACATACACTGCGCTCCACTGTTAATACGAACACGAAAAAAATCGCTTTTATTTGCAGTTTATTTCTTTGAAAGCTATTGAAAAAGCTGAAAATTTGTCGCTCAGATTGGTGCCCCAAAAGAGCGCTTTATTCCACACCAATAGGCAAATGTCAGCCCCTCGAATTTAAGGTGAAAAATAAAAACAGGATATTGAATGCTCCTGCTAACAGTGTCGCGCAGTGTACATAAACACCAAGGCACCATATCACAAACCGAAGCATACGAAGAAGAAAAGACTCATTTCATTGGGAAAAAAAAAGTAGAGATATAAATGGAGCACTCGCTTTCGCTAATTTTCACTGTCTTGCTGCCTGAAGTAACCAAACAAAATATCTGTCCGTTTGCCGACTGCTTTAGTCTTTGGTCTTTAACCTTTAATTTTTGGCTCTGGAGAGCTGTGGCACCGCGGAAAGCAGCAGCCCGTACCACCGAGGCCCGCGGTGCCGCGTCTAGGGAACATGGTAATGTGATGAGTATACACGTGCAAGATGACGACGACATGGGTTGTTGGTATTGGGGAGGGTGGCAGTCCGATTCGCAGAAGTCCAGACTTCGTGGAGGCGGGTTGGGCGGGTGAGCAGCGAGCTATGAAGATCTTGCACGCCGTTCGATCAGTGCATGAAGGAGCACCAGGAACATAATGGCGCTATTGCTCACTGGGGTCCACTGGGGTCAAAGAATCATGCTCCAAGGAGGTAGTCCAGCCGAAGTAGAAGCTGCCGCCTCCGAGGAACCGAGGCCCAGGGCTCAGATTGAAACACCGCCGTCGCCCGGTGTGTCATCGTCTCAACGTCGTCGTCGTCATCTCGCATAGAAAAATCGAGCCCGCTGGCTTAGACAAGGCAGCACCTGTTCCCACCGTTCAGGGAGCGTAAAAGGATTGCGGCCAGCGATTTCTCGAAGCAGCCAGAGGTTCTTGACTACCGTGAAACGTTTTCTGGGGGACGCCTTTTCAAACAAAGTCTGCGCAGCTTCTTAGTGCAGCGAGGTTCATAAGGGTCAAGCGCGCTCCCAAGCATGATTTCAAATAGCGAGCACCCACCTTTCCAGAAAAGCACCATCTAGTGAACCTTCACTGAGAGTGGAACGTACTTCTCAAAATGGCGACGATAGCGGAGCTGACGCTCCACGCTCAAATCCCAGAGCGGGTCGCGCATGCGCGATGGCGACTCCGCTTTCCATAGAGCGGAGCGGGAAACCGAAAACGGTCTACTAAAACTCTCTATTGTGAGCCGCTCGGGAAAATTTGAGAAAAATGGTAACCTGCCAATTGTGTGATGGGTGAGAGCGGCAGCAGCACTCCAGCGTGGAGTCGTTACAAGTTCGTTGGCCCAGGTTCACAATATCCCGCCGCAACATTGCCTTCCGTTCATCAACTCACTCTGCGCCTTTCGAAACTTTACCGCGCGTTATGATATGCATTTGCACGAGCGCGACGACGAGTCTCACGATGTATCCACGCTTTTTTTCGGCTTCAGTCCGATGCAATGGCCAATGGTTTTAGGCATTATGAAATTCCATTGCTTTTTTTCCTCACTTTAACCGTGGAAATGACTCGTCTCAATAGCGATGACGAATTCGAATTCAGCATTCACTACTTTCATTCTTTAGTCTACACGGTCTGGGTCGAAGGTAGCATTCGCGATGCTCTACAAACTGCATGCGCCGAGATCTCTGCTCGCCTCGAACAGTATCAAGAACGAGGATCTGGGCTGGCTGTCGTCGCCATTCAGACCTGCACCATCACCGTTGGACATTTTATTCCGCAGACGGCCGGTGGCGCAAGTTCTGTGTTCCCCGGGGAACTCCCAAGCAGAAAGTGACTAGTGAATGTGAACGAGCAACTGAATGACTCGGAAAGAAACATGTGCTTTATGTTTTCTGTGCTCGCCGGTCTCCATCCCGCACCCTCTAAACGATCGAGAGCTTCTTGCTACCGAGAAAATTTGACCAACTATTGGTTCCCCAGCAGTTAACCAGTGACGTTTCCGCAAGACGTGCAGGCTTTCGAGAGAAAAAAACTCCGTGTCCATGAACGTGTACGGTTACGATCGGGAACAAAGGTTCGTCTACCCACTCAAAGTCAACGATAGCGAGTTGGAGAAACACGTAGATTTGCTCCTAATAGACGATCACTTTGTTCTAATCACCAACTTTGCCGCCCTTTTCGTGAACAAGGAGTCACCGTTTTCGCTGTAAAAGGTATATGATGGGCTTTCGCTTTGGACTGCGCTGGGAAGTCATTTATTGCTGCGTAAAGAAAAGAAGGCAGTCCGAACAGTGTGTCCTGCAAAGGGGGACGCGCTGTATTTCCGGAGCCCGCACACGATGGAACCTTTTCCCTACCTTTGCGTCTACGATTTCGAGGCCATTCTGGAAGCGGACAACATGGGTCAGGCTTATGAGAAGCACGTCCCCAGTTCGTTTTGCATACTCGTAATACGATCCATGGACTCGCGCATCGTCGAGCAGTTTTTGTACCGGGAGGAGGACTGCGTAGAAAAGTTAATTTTTATCCTTAATCAATTGTTAAAGCTCATTGACAAATGGATTCGAAGTGAGGAAGTGCCAATGGTGAGCGTGGACGAAGAGGCTCATGCGTCGGCCTCTCACTGTGCGATTTGTGGCGAATCGTTCGGAAATCGAAAGAGAAAAGTCAGAGATCAAGATCACTTCATCGAATCGTACAGGCGGTCGATATGTCAGGGATGCAATTTAAATCTGAGAGTAAACAAGAAAGTCAATCCAGTGCTCGCGCACAACCATTCGTATGACCTGGCATTTATTTTACCGAAACTCGACTTATTCGAGTCTAAAGATATTGAAGTGCTCGCAACTAGCTGCTACAACCAATTTAAGAGACTCGACGTCGGTAACCTGCGGTTTCTCGACAGTCTGGCCTTTCTCCCCGCCAGCTTGGACGCTCTGGTTCAGGACCTCCGTTCCAAAGGCCTAGAAAACCTGTGCTGCCTAAAGCAGGCTTTTCCGCAGCACGCTGAGCCTCTGGCGCGGAAAGGCGTATTTCCATACGACTAGGTGACCAGCTTTGAGGTTTACCAGGAGCCCGGGCTACTACCGCGCGAGTCGTTTTACAACAAGCTTAACGACAGCCAAATTTCAGAGGAGAACTACCGTCACGCCCAAACCGTCTTTCACACATTCAATTTCAAAAATCTAGGAGAATACAATGACTGCTACCTGCAACTCGACTGCCGACTTCTCGTCGACGTGTTCCAAAATTTCAGGAAATGGACTTTAGACACGTACGAGATTGATCCGTTACACTACGTTTCCCTCCCCGCGCTCAGTCTCGCCTGCGCACTTAAACAGACTGGGGTAAAACTGGAGCTGCTCGACAACTTAGATGCGTATCTCTTCATCGAAGCGGGTCTGCGAGGAGTAATCGTTCAATGTGCCATTCGTAACACGAGGGCTAACGTGTTAGGAACCGCATGTTTCGATCCCGACACGGAGGTTTCTTACATTTTAGATCTCGACGTGAACGGCCTGTACGCTTCCACCGTGCGGCAAGCCCTTCCATGCGCAGATTTTCGCTAGCTAGACCGCAAGGAAATCGACGCTTTCCACTTCCAGAAGGTTCCTGAAGACGCGTCCGAGGGTTACATTTTAGAGGTGGAACTCGACTACCCTCAGGAACTACACGATTCGCACGCGGACTTTCCCCTGGCTCCTGGGGAACGAGGAGTCCCGCTCGAATGGCTGTCACCGTATCAAAAAGCGCTCGCCGAAAAATTTCAGCTGTGCTAGCGAGAGTCTGAGCGAAAGCTGCTTCTCACCTTTTACACGAAACGAAATTACATCATTCACTACCTAAATTTTAAGCTCTATCTGGAGTTGGGTTTACAGCTAAAGGTCATTCATCGCATTTTGATGTTTTCGCAGAGTGCACTCCTAAAAGATTTCATCGACTTTAACCACAATCTCCAAAAAAAGGCGACAAATGTTTTTCAAAAGAACTTATCTAAGCTCTTTATGAATTCAATTTATGGCAAGACTATCGAAAACCCACGTCAGTACAATAACGTTGTCATTAGCGTGAGCGAGGAGGGAGTGCTGGAAAACCTGCAGAAGCCTAACCTCAGACAGTTTGCGGCAATCAGCCCGACCGTGGTAATCTTTTAGTTTTCTGAAAGAACCCTACACTTGAACAAAGGCGCCGATTTCTTTATCCTAGAAATGTCCAAACTGGTCATGTACGCACTTTTCTACAAGCAGGTCAGGCGCGCAGCGTATAGCGACATGGACTCGTTCATCCCTCAACTCATCGACCCGGATGTAGACTGGAAGCTCGCGACCCTTGCCGAAACTCACCTGGATACTTCTGGTTACGCAGCTGATCATCCCTTGTTCTCCTCCGCAAACAAAATGAAACTAAGCGTGTTCAAAAACGAATTTCCAAAAGATCACATTCTTGGATTTGTTTGTTTAAAACCAAAACTCTATTCGATCGATCCAGCCTCTAGAGAGCACTACGTGAGGGCGAAGGAGTGAAACGGTGCGAGTCCCGTAAGCTAGCGTACGAGCTCTACGTTCAAACTCTCGAGCAACAAACTGCACAAGATCACGCAGCGGACTATCGCTCGCAAGTTGTGCGAGAACAAGACTGTTGTCGTTGAGAAGACAGGACTGAACCCGTTTGACAAAAAGCGGTTCATCGACGATGGCGGCGTTTCAACTCGTCCTTTCGGACATTGGAGCCTTTTGTGAAGTGCTTTTTTTTCATTTCAGACTGTGTAATTGTGCACACAGAGGGTTGTGTAAAGAGCCATTTTCATGTAGCGCGAGGTTTTTTTTTCACCGAGTGTTTGATATTTGTATAAAAAGCTGTCGAGGGCGCGCCATCTGTTTTTCCATGTTTTGAGAATATCTTAGATATATGCGTATTGAATAAAAAATAAAAAGATGATCCTCGCTTTGTGTCCTTTTTGTGGCTTTATTTCATAATCAGGTTACAGGACGGAGCAGCAGGAGAGCTTTAAAGCGGGAGAAGGAAATTGCTTGCGCACGAGTATGGAAATGTATCGGTCGTTCCGTCGGTAATTGCTCGACGAGAAGGTTTGAATGCACTCGCGGAGTGGTACACCGCAACACAGGAGCGCGCCGACGCCTAGACAGTAAAGTCCGGACGTGTGCGCCAGAGTCCCTTGAGTTATTTTCTTGTTGTAGAAGAAACTCGCTGCGCCTCCAATGAAGTCGTAAAATTCCTCGTGAATCGGAATCATTCCGAACGAGTAACGTATTCAGTTACTTTAAGGCCAGGTAACGAGTAACGGTATCTCGTTACTTTTGAGGAGTAACGTGTTCAGCACACTTAAACGGACTTGCTTTTATTCTAGCCTGAGTATGCCTCTATTGCGACAAAGGCAGATGGGCAACCCGAAAAACAACTAAACAGTATGACATACAGCAACGTATATTGCTGAACACGTCAGTCGAACAGTTTAACTGAAGTGTCCAGCGATTAACGTGGTGTACTGAACTCTACAGCTGGGAATGTCCTTCACTCAGCGAGCACAATAAGGTTCGTTGGTCGATCCTTTTAGAACCGGGTACGGACCGGATGTAAACCCGGAGGTTGCCAACGCGGGAAGGCAAATAACCCGTTATCCGCTGCCCTCAATGAAGGCGTAGTTCCCAAAGATTCACCAGCACTTTCTGAAGCACAACACTGGCGTTCCTTCGAGCGCGTCCGTAGAACGACTCTTCAGCGTCGCCGGAGGTGTATTTTCAAGGAAGCGGGGAATCATAATTGATAAAAGCTTTTGAGAGGCAGCTACTGCTTCAGTAAAACGACTACTAAAAAGAAAGCAAAAAACCATAAAGCAAAAACAGTTCTGTATTTGGTCGTCAAAGTAACGTGAAAAGTAACTCGTTACTTTTGAGGTAAAGCAACGCGTTCCTTTTGAGAATCGGTAACGAGTAACGTACTTAGTTTCTTTTTGAGCGAGTAACGAGTAACGGTATTTAGTTACGTTTTTTGGGTAACGTGTACATGTCTGCTCTTGACCAATCTCGTCGCGCGCGAACGTGCCACGATACCAGGGACGCGTGCAATTATTTCCCGCGAACATTGGGTAAAATTCGTGTTCTTCCATTTCAACCGGCAAACTTGACGTTTCTTTCCTTGTCAATTTCCAAAACGCGAGGCGTTTCTGACATAACGAGAATGGCGATGGCTTTAGTTAGATCTTGCTTGAAGGTCAAAGTGAGTCTCACGTTCGCTGTAGAGATTAGACGAAGACTCTGCTCTCCTCTGTCCGGAGTCAATATGTAGTAAAGAAGAAAGGAGTCTTTCGAGAAGGCACATTTAGACTAGGGGACGTCTCTTCGATTGGGACGGTGTTGGAAGCTCATTTAGGCCTTCATGTACAGATCTTGAGCAAAATCAAACTGCACCGTCTGCTGAGATCCGCCCACGTCCAGGACCGCCGTTTTCAAGCTGAAGTGTTTGAGCTTGAAGGGGTCGTGCTCGCGACTAGCGCCTCACCCTTCACGAAAGCGACGAGGAGCTTTGACGGCACTCGATGCGGATACTGATCGTCGAGGACAATGTGCGACACACCGGTAGAAACGATTCTGGTCTTGATCTCCACTCCACGTAGTAGACAAGTCGCGGGAGAGCACTGCAGACGTCTTTCGATGCCCACAAGCACCGTCGGGGCAACTTGCACGCGTCAAATGTAGAGCACAATGTGAGGAAGTTGGACGACGTCTTTCTGGGGAACCGTCGAAGCCGGCCGAGAGCCTGAAATCTTCGGTATTTTGCCGCAGCACGATGCGAATATCCACCCCGTACAGGAGAAGCTTGTCCTGGTGACATATGTCACTCATAAGAGGACAGAACAAATCACAGAGCGTACTTCCTTCGGCTCTTTTAAAACTCGATGGCCCTTAGCATCGGCGGGAATGTCGAGCTTTTCAGAAATATTTACCGGGTATTTTTCGTACAACATCGCAGAAAGAGAGTGACCCCTACTGACCTGTTTTGCGTGCAGGAGGATATCGAGATAGGAACGATAAGCATAATTCTCGTACTGGCTCACCAAAGTCTGATTCAGATAGACGTGTAAGTAGTGATAAAGGGAGCTTCCAAATGCCTGAACCGGTATGATCTTATCGTGCATGACAGTTCCGTCCAACGCGGTGGTGCTCGCGGGATCGCCATTGGCTCGCACGATTTTTGTCTTTTTGTCTGGATGTGCAGGAAGCTTGATTTCAGATCCTAGAAGTGAGGTCCTAGAGGGAACGTGAAATTCTAAGATGGAAGGGGGTATTGTGGCGACCGAAAGAATTCGATACACTCAGTCTTTTCCAAAGCAAAAGACGTAGGTGGAAGAGAGAACAGATCGAGCTCTCCGCTGGTGCAAAGACAGGAACGCTCGTACAGGATAAAACTACCGCCCGCATTTTTTTTTAGGTACCAAAAAGTTATGCAGGACCTTTCCTTTATTTTTCCCTCCAGAAACTGAACAAGTCTGGGTGGACGCCTTTCTTTCATGCCCTCCGCCAGAATGCAGCTTTCGGAGGAACTCGTTTCTGGTGCTTCGATACGTACGCCCAATTCCCTTCTTTACGGCGTCCTTCAGCGAGGAACTTTGCCTCATTCGCTCTGCCATATCCCTATCCGTGGACCCTAGTTTTCGATCCAGGTAACGGGCCACGCACTTTGTAAACACTGGCGATAGCCTCTGATAAATATTCGACAGCAGTCCGCTCCCAACTTGGAACAGGATTCCGGTCACAAAATGCGTGAGGGGTCTTTCTCCGGAAGCCGAGAAATGTTCTAAACAACACGGTGGGGACTTTACGGGCATTTTCTAAAATGAAGAGTGGCTGCAACGCGACCCGATCCGTCCAGAAATGGGATGTAGCTTCCTCTCTCGCCAACAAGCTGGAGACAAATGGTGCTGACTTCTTTTACGACAACCTTCTTACGTTGTGGCAGATTGAAAGAATATGATATCATTTCGTTTCGTTTTGTTATGAACGGAACGACTCTCAAGAGAGGAGCTTTCACGTCGCCTACGTGCTCCACTTCTATGATATCACAATAGGTAAAAATGTAATTGCTGGGAAATAATATAACTTCACGGTCTGCCACAAGGAAAAAGTGTACACGCTTTTCTGACCAAAGCCAAGCATGTGGGATAAGTGAGCATTGAATAATACCCGTGCCACACGGGCAACTCGAATGCCATTTACAACGAATGACATTTGAGCGGACGGCCAGTCAGCGCGCGACACTCCGGGCGTGGCGCATTCCACGCGCGGCAGAATGCGAGCTGATTCACCGATCACACAAATGTCATTCGTTGTAAATGGCATTCGAGTTGCCCGTGTGGCACTGGTATAAGATATACCCACTGTGGTGCAACTGTAACTGTACGACTTTGATGTATGGGTTATAACAAAGCAATATTTTTGAGGAATTGAGCTTAAGATGAAACTGGTACGCGCTGTTTATTGCGTTAATGAGATTTTCTGGCGATTCGTAGACGTCCTCGAGGATCTTAATTCGATCCTGTGTCATCACGTGCTTAACCCTCGTCAGCTATACCTCCCGATCGAATAAATATCTTCCTCCACGGGGCTGCCATCGACGGGTTGACCTATTCCAAAAACGATCTCTGCAAATCCGAGTTTTTCCGTCAATGTAGGGGACATGCACAGTGCGTTGTTTCTCTGGAAGCTTATAAAGTAACATTTTCTTTTCCGCTTGAAAATCGTCTTCGGACCAAAGAGCTCTCGCAGGGCGCTTTTCACCACCGCGATAAAGTCTTGCTTTGGCTCTATTCGCAGCTTTTTGGTGCCTTCCACTTTCCGGGCATCCGCAGGCCTGACCAAGTACAGCACGTTAGATGGGCTCGTCACATTCTTAATGCTAAATGGGAAGTTCAGTTCTTCTAGGGCTACCTCATGCGGTTCGTTTAATATAGTAGGTTGAGACAATTGTAATTTGAACTTGCTTAAACTATTGTCGTGAAAAATGTTCAACGAGGCATTTAAAAATAGATTCACGTAAAACTGATCCCTCATTTTCTTCTTCGCAACCGATCTGTACGTAGGTCGATAGCAGAATGACCGGACCGCAATGAGCGTCCAGTCTTTAACAACGTGACCAACCGTAGGAGAGAGACACGCACACGCAGTCATTTTAGGGTAAGTTATTTTATTTCCACAAGTCTAGAGTATCCACGGTGATTAGGTGATATCGAAGAACATCGGTGGCCAGGCAATGAATGTAGGTGGCTTCAATGTGGTGCTTACAATGCATCGCGCGTTCGATGGACTTCAGCGTATCCGAGATGAATTCCAGCACTTACGGCGTCTGCAATGCGGTCACTTAGGTCAACACCTTGTCGTGGAATTCCCACTCCTTCTCCCGCACCTTGTAGCTCTCGTAGACCTGGGATATGATCCTGAACAAAACGGCCACTTCATATGGAATGAACTTGCCAAAAACTATGAGGTCCACCAACATATCGAACGCAGACACAAAGAAGTTGTTTGTTTTTCGATGTGCAGCGCAGGCTTTGACATCGCTCCAACGAGTGTGTTCATCTGCGCAGCCATTCAGACGTTCACGCATGAGCATCTTGTCAGATCGACCTTCGCCGCACGAGTGCAAATGCAACAGCTAAGGGGGGCGCCACGAGGCTACGAGTTCGCGAACATCGTCTGAATCGCGCGCGCGCGAAATCACGTGATAGGAAGACGAGCAACGTTAGCGCCCAGCGATGCAAATAATATTACGTCACACGACCATTGTCACATGACCTGCGGCAATGACGTATTCTGGTTTTTAACAGTATTACAAAAGCCAAGTAACAGAAAAACACGTGATCTGAATTGCCCACACGGACAGCTAAGACGAGTTCAGCGGTCTAGGAAGCAAGGTGCTTCTAGCTCAGGGCTAGAGTATCGGGCTGGTGTGCACAAGGTAGCGAGGTCGATTTCCAGCCGCCGTAGAGCCTTTTTAGCGAATAAAAGTCATTTGCCGCGCAGCGAATAAAAAAAAAAATCACGTCATGGGTCGATGGATGCATGAATGAATCCGGCTGAGCCCTTCGGTTCGGCGGTAGCTTACGCCACCTAGCCATTTTGTTTTACCATTTAAGTTTAGAATATTTAAATTGTGATATCTATATTCACTCCGCACTGCAAAGAAAGTGAGGCTATAAAAAACCCTTGCCATCAGTTAATAAGAAAATACCTAGTTTTTTCTCGCTTTCTGCCACCATTCACTTAATCTTTGCTTGGTGATCTCTACAGTCTTGAAATCCACTCTTCCTTCGCTGTCTCTGAAACCCAATGACTTTATTAAACCTATGTTGTCTTCGGTAGGCATAGGGTGAAACCCTTTACAGTAGAGTATTAAGTGCTCAGCCGTCTCTTCCTCCTCTCCACAAGCAGTGCACGCTGTATCCATTTCCTGGTACTTCGCTCTGTATGTTCTGGTTCGCAAAACACTCGTCCTCGCCTCAAACAACCATAAGCTTCCCCTACAATTGTCATAAGTGTTTTCTTTGGTAAAAACTGTTTTTTTAACCTATAGCTTTCCAGAGCCAACTTTGTCTGCATTCTCTCTAGCCACCGATCTCTTTTTGTGGCCTTAACTTTCTTCTTAACTGAGACCTGCCCTTCCGGAACTCCACTATAGCCTAAAAGCTTTCCTCTTAATTTCCTAGTGCGGTGTCTCCACTTTGTGTCTATACTCCTCATGTATAAATAGCTGAAAACCTTTCGTGCCCATTGCTCTCCATCCATTTGTCTCAACCGATCCTCAAATCCTATCTTGCTCACAGCTTCCCTGCCCTCAAATGACGCCCATCCCATGTCTCCTTGTACTCCCTAGTTTGGCGCTTTGCAATGTGCCCCCAAAGTCAGCTTACCTACTCCGCGCTGTTTTATTTCTAGTTTTGCGAGCACTTCGGATTTCATGCATAGCACTGCGTTTCCAAAAGTCAAGCCAGGCACCATGACCCCTTTCCAAATCTCTCTCACCACCTGATACTTGTTGTAATTCCAAAGTGCTCTATTTTTCATTACAGCTGAATTTCTGTTGCCCTTATCTATTATATACTTTTCATGCTCACTGATATATTCTGCACCATCACATATCCATACTCCTAGATACTTGCATTTACTAGCTCTCTCAACTGTAATATTCTGTATCTTCAGCCTCTCAACATCATTGTTAAAATCATGACTGCTGATTTTTCAATACTAAATTCTAAGCCTAATTTCTCCTCTTCCCTACCACAGACACTCATTAATTCTTGCAACTTTGTCCTGTTGTTAGCCATTAGTACGATATCATCCGCATACATTAATCCCGGTAAGGATTGCTGAATTTTTTGGCCTAGCTTACTGTACGAAAGGTTGAATCCAAGCCCACTCTTCTCTAGTCTATCCTCCCATCCTCTCAGATACAACATAAACAGCAAAGGCGACAACGGGCACTCCTGCCTAAGGCCTCGTCTTATCTCTATTTTCCCCGTTGCCTTTCTTTCCCATGTTATAACCACCTTATTATTTTTGTAAATGTTCCTTAATATTGATATTAGTCCTTTATCTAGGTTTAAGCTCTCCACTATATCCCACAGGTTCCTTCGGTTCGCATTGTCATAGGCACCTTTGATATCCAGAAAAGCCAGCCAGTGCTGTCTGTTTTCTTTTTGCGCTATTTCTATACACTGTGTTAGAGAAAATATATTGTCCTCCAACCTTCTTTGTTACCGAAACCCGTTCTGTAATTCGCCCAGTATGCCCTCGCAATCTACCCATTCATAGAGTCTGTTCTTTATAATCTGCATTACCAGCCTGTAAATAACTGGTATCACGGTTTTGGAACGATAATTCCTCATATCAGACTTATCTCCCTTTCCCTTATATATCATACTCATCCTACTAAGCCTCCATTCATCTGGAATATTTCCTTTTGTTATCATAGTGCTCACGACCTCCCTTAGTTTTGCCTTAGATTTCGCCCCCCATATTCTTCACCTGCTTGATTGGGAGACCGTCTGTGCCTGTTGACGTGCCACTAGAAACTCTTCGTTCCGCCCTTTCCCCTTCTCTTTGTCCAAAATCCGCGATGTCACAAGCTGGACTGCTACTTCCTTCGGTTCTCCTATCTTCCACATGTACCTTTTCCCGAAATTTCTCCTCCCTCACTGCTCCTGTATGTCGTATCGCATCATCTCCCTGTAATTGATCTCCCTGATGCGAGAGTATGAACCTGTCTAACTTGCGTCGTTTCACCGAGTGAGTTCAAATACTCCCAAAACGCCTTGGCTGCGTTTCTATCTTTCTTGCTTACATTACTCATCCATTCCTCACACTTTCTATGAATTTTCGCATTGATCAAGCTGGATGCCTGTCGGCGACATGTTATAAAAGTGTCCCATTTTCTGCTTACTTCCGTTTCTGACTCCCCACAACGCTTGGAATGCCTGTGTTCTCTAGATGCTTCCTGACGTTTTTGTATCGCTTGCTTCACTTCTTTGTCCCATCAGCTGTTTGGTTTATGTCCTTGCTTCCCTTTTCGTTTACTCTCAACTTTGTGTAGTTCCAGAGCAAAAAGCCTAGTTTAGCTCTCATAGGTCCAATCTGTATACCGTTGCCCTGAAACTGCTTCCTCTATTCTTTCAGCAGCTATTTCCATCTCTTTGTCGTTGCAGAAGTTAGCTTTGAATTATGTTGTCAAGTTTCAGCATTTACTTCTCTGGCAAAATTAAGCTTAATACTTTTGTGATCACTACCAAGACTTTTGGAACCTTCTTAATCTATTTTCATTAGTTGTAACTAGGGTTCCGTGTTTTCGGATAAATCCGAAGAACTCCGAAAAACACCCGCCTGTAAAATGTTTGTCAATTCGGATTTATCCGATAAACTGCGAATTGCTATGTGCCCCAAGCCACCCCCCCCCTCCCTTTTCCACAACAACAAAAAAAGTATTTTTTTTTTTTTTTTTTTACAATTTGAGCAGCGCACGATGATGGTCCTGGGAAAAAGACACCATAATTATCTTTCAAGCCTCGGGCCGTTGTCAAACGGGGGTCTTACGGCTTGTCTCGTCAAGGTTGGTTCAGGGATACAGGTCATTGTACCATTCATGTCACGACAAAAGCCACTCCTTTGGCTTCCAGTTTGGGCCATGGGATTTGGGTTTTAAAGAAAAAAAAAGGTATGTTTGTGGGGGTAACAGTGACAACTATGAACCATAGAGATTGTATAAAATAGGGAAGAGGGGCAGTTGAAACTTCTCTATTATATCCTTAACCACTCCACCTCTCGCGGCCGCGGGATAGATTGATGGGACGACTACGAGCTTCCTTGCGGCTACCTCCGGCAGTTTATTGATTTTAAGGTATCAACGTTTATCGAAGCCACACTTGTGTGTGACTTTTGTGGTGGGAGAAATTAGTATTGCGAATGACACCAACCCCAAATTCAACTGAAGAAATCTTAAGTGACACAAGCGTGTTTTATTTTTTATCTGGCACCGTTTGCATCCGCTTATTATTTATTATTTTTGATACGAAAGACTGTGAAATTAATCTCCAAATTTTGTAGAATTTGGGATTTACAAAAAATAAACTCCGATAAATACCAAATTTTCGCTAAAAAATAAACTCCGAAAAACACCCTCCGAATTTCACGAAAAATAAACTCCGAAAACACGGAGCCCTACCTGTAACTTACCATATATTTTGTGTGACATGAGTACGTAATCTATAGTTGAATGTAGATTGCCAGTTTTCCACGTTATGTGCCCGTCACGCTTCTGACTGGTATCACATCACATGAGCGCCCTCTGTCGGACGTGGCTCGAACCCGGAGAATCACGTGGTTTTCATCACTTCATGACAGTGGTGGTGATGACATCTCTGATACGTGTCTTTCCCACGCTTCTGGCACGCGCCGCGTACGTGAGTGATGATAGCGGCTGTCAACACCTGGCAATTACATGCTAAGTGCCACGCTTCTGGCACGCGGCTGGCCCGCGCCGCGCACGTGATTTCGCACCTATATCGCGTACGTGACTCGAGGCCTCGATGAAATCCAATTGGTCACTGGCCAACGCCCATGCCCTGTTATTGGTCCCTGGGATGGGAGAGAGGGAAGAGGCCCCCCTGCGGCTTTGTGATTGGTCGGGATTCACCCCGCCCACCTGGGGCTGTGATTGACAGGTGGCCGAATCCGTACACAATTCCTACTACTGACGGCGCTATTCTTTGCGTACGCTATTATAAAACTCCCTAGTATCGTTGCAGCAAATATTATCGGAGCGGGTATGATTCGGGGCAAGACCTGCCGCTAAAGCAATCACGGTACGTCGAGGAAGTACACATTCGGCGAGCGCGGCCATTGCGATGTCGGCGCCAATGACTTTCGTTATGTATCTCTTGCTTAAAGTCACGTTAAACGTTCTGGTTGTCGTCTCCTCGCTCTAAAAAAATTAAGTTTATTATATTTTGTATTAAACGTTTATAATGAATGAAATGTGTGCAAAAAATTAATTTGCATCACTTATATGTGACATCAGTTTTTGTTTTGTCTCGGTTTCAACTAGGTTCGAAAGATGGGGTTGTTAGGCGTATGTATCGCTTAACGCTCGGACTGGTAAAACCGGATAAATTAGTTGAGCTCGTTGACATTTGGGAGATTCCAACGATCGTTGGCTCAATATTTTTTAAACGACACGTGTAAGGTATTACTTGACTGTGTTTTATGTAACGGTTGACTCTAGTCGACACCTTATTGAACCGAACGTGTTCATATGCAATTTATTGTAATTACTGTCTTCGTTCCAGCCGCATGTAAAGAAACTTAAAAAATCGACGATGTATTACACAAAAGCACTTGTTGGGCTAGTTGGTGATGACTATTTGAACCATGGCTAAAAGCGCTAAAAAAACCGAACACAAGAAAGAAGACAAACACGGGTGCTACTCACAACTGTTTTTAAAAAAACCTCAGGAAAACGGATGCATGACTAGAATTTTTTATAAAATGGTACCGGTAAGAACAGGGGAAGTAAAGGGGATAAAAAGCGTGGATCCCGAAGAAAAAAAGCAGCCTCGTGGACAATTGGGCTGGGGTTCTGTTCCGGATCAAGACAAAATTAGGCCACACACACACACACGCACACGCGCACGCGCACGCGCACGCACACGCACGCACGCACGCACGCACACACACACACGCACACGCACACGCACACGCGCACACGCACACGCACACGCGCACACGCACACGCACACGCGCACACGCACACACACACACACACACACACACACACACACACACAGAGAGAGAGAGAGAGAGAGAGAGAGGAAGAGGGGCCCCCTCTTCCTGATAAAGTACGCCTCTTGCAGTTCGCGTACTCTTTGGCACGCGTCACGGAAGCGTGGGCAAATGTGTCCCATATCGCTTGCCTTTAAATTTTGTGCATGCTCCCTCAAACGGCCATTGGTGTACCTTGCCGGTCGCCCAGCGTAAGATATTCCGCATGTTAGGGGAAAATCTTACGTTGGGCAAACGTAATACTTTCCCCTAACGTGTGAAATCCCTCGAAATGCTAGTGAAAGCAAAAACGAGCGAGAATGTGGCACGAAGCATGCCAGGCCGTATATCGAATGCGTCAGTTGGGTCGTGCATGAAATGGTACACTAAGGTGTGGAAAATTTTACGTTGCGCAAACGGAAAGGTGCACTAATAACCGTTTGAGGGAGCATGCACAAAATTGAAAGACAAGTGATGGGGCACATTTTCCCACGCACTGCAGGGCCTGCAAATGTGAAACACGTTTCCGTGACACCAAGATTCTAGGGAGAAGCAAGAGTGAAAGAGCAAGCGAACTGCAAGAGGCGGACTTTATCAGGATTGGGCCCCAATGCGTCAGCGACATGTCGATTGCATGGCATATTACCGAGAAAAGTTTGTTTATAAATTTATGTAAAGGGTTGAAGGGCGTGTATCCCGGCGCATGCGTAGCATAGGGACGACAAGTGTATCAACATATTGTCAAAGATGAAAAAGGGCTCGACAAATGTAAATTGAAAATATAGGTTTAGTCGGTGAACTTGCGCAGAAAACAAAATAAAGAACGAGCGTTGAGACAGCAGAAAAGCGCGCGGCGATTAGGCGGCGCAACAGCAAGCGAGAGCGTGAGTAAGTCGACAAGGTCGCGGGCAGCTTCTTATTTGGTGAGCGTTGGCATCGCGAAAATTCGGAACGGAAGGCTCGAGCGGCGTGCATTCGGGGTGAGAATGTACAGGCACCCCACGAAAAAAGAAATACACAAAAAACAAAGCAAAAAAAAAAAAAAAAAAAAAAAAAAAAAAAAACGCCGAAGTGATAGAAGTTACGCCCCGAGTAAAAATAAACGGGAACCTTCTAGAATACCGTGACCAGGAAGTGCTTGCTCGGCTCTGCGCGCGGCATTAACCCCCCCCTTTAAAAGTGCATTGTCCCGAATCATTGAAAAAAAAAATGGCTAAAAAAAAAAACAAACACGATAAGACGAAATTAACATGCAGCGTATCAGTCGTAGTGCGCGTAAAACGGATTGAGTCGAAATTCGTGGACCACTTTGGGTCGTGGCTGGCGGCGTCCTGGAGGTCGGGTTCCGTCGGAGAGCACCTCGTAATCCAAGTCCCCAATTCGGCGAATGACCTTGTAGGGTCGAAAGTAGCGTTTTAACAGTTTCTCGCTGAGGCCGCGGCGGAGAATGGGCGTGCACACTCACACCCTCTCCCCGGCCTGGAACTCCAAGTCGCGGCGACCAAGGTTGTACCGGCCGGGGTCTACACGTTGTTGGTCCTGTATCCGAAAGCGTGCTAGCTGGCGTACCTCTTTTGCCCGTTGGGTGACCAGCTGGGCGTCGTTGGTGCCTTCGTCCGTCGGGTCGTGAGGCAACATGGCGTCGAGCAACGTCGTCACCTTTGTGCCGTGCACCAGTTAAAGAGTGTGGGAACCGCGTATTCCCCGCATCCCTATCTAGGCCTAGCTCAGGCAGGCCGTGGGGCGTCGCCACGTGGGGGCGCGTCCCGGATTCGAGGGCGAAGCCGTATTCCCTGGTGGACGGCTTTCCCTCGCCCTTCTCGGGTGATATGCCTAAGGCACACCACTCGGGATCATGACTTCGACGCGTCCGCTCCTTCGGGGGACTACCTACATCCGACCCACCCCGGGCGCGTCCATTCCCGCAGGCTATATAAGACGGCCCTAATCCAACGGGCGAAACTCTCGCTGGGGGAGGCTCTGCTCGACGGAGCCTTTATATCCTTATCTGATCCTTCCCCTCCGTGATACTGTCAATAGCGGCAGCGCGGACTCCGACTGGCGAACCTGTCAAAAGAGACAGCGCCGTCATCTCCACCATTGTTGGCCTTCGGGCAAGCGTGTGGCATTGTCGTGAAATAAACACGTCTTTATCTGGACCCAAGGAATCTTCTGTATTTCTAAGTGGTACACCCATAAAAGGGAAAACCCACAAGAGGTGCTATCCCAGTGGATTCTTGAACCGCCATGTTGTGCGCAAACATGACGTAGGGCAACACCTCATCCCACGTCTTTTGTTCCACGTTCATGGAACACGTGTTGTGTTCCACGTCCACGTCCATGGTATTACTTCGAGAGCATGCCGGCCATGGTATTGTTTAGTCGCTCCGCCAGCCCATTGGTCTGCGGGTGGTATGCCGTGGTTCAACCGTGGTCGTTGTCGCTCAGGCCAGGTCTCTTGTGCCAGCTGCGCCATGAACGAGGAGCCTCAGTCCGCAATCAAGACTTGGGGAGCGCTGTGTCAGAGGACAATAGACTCACCGAAGAACTTGTCTACTTCCACAGGGTTTCCCGACGGGGGTGATATTGTCTCGGCGTACCGGTTGAGATAATCAGCTGCGACGATTATCCAATTGTTTCACTGCGTCGACGGCGGGAAAGATCCAAGTAGATCCATTCCTATCTGTTGGAACGGTGCAGTCGGGGGCGCGATCGGCTACAGGAGGCCTGCCGGCTTCGTCGCTGGTTTCTTCCGTCGCTGGCATTCGTGGCACGATATTGTGTAGAGCCGGACAGTCTTCGGGAGCTGGGTCCAGTAGTAATTCTCTCGAACCCTCGGGAGAGTCTTGCTGTAGCCATTGTGACCCGATATCGGGTCGTCGTGACAGGCTTGGAAGATCTCTTCTCGAAGACTACCAGAAATTACCAAGTGCCACGTCGAGTCGCTCTCCCCGAAGTTCTCTTTGTAGAGAATACCTCTCCGTTCGGCGAATCTTGGCAGGGCACGTGAAAAGGCTTGGGGTATTGTGCCCCTTCGTCTCTCCAAGTGGTCGATCAGTGCGCACAGCTCAGAATCGTCCCGCTGGAGCGCTGTCACACCGTTAACACTCACTGCGAGAAGAAAGTGATCTTCGTCGTCGTCGTCGTCTTTGGCACAGCCGATCGATGTCTCGACCGGGCTCTGGACAGGCAGTCGGCGTCGCGGTGTTTTCGGCCTGACTTGTAGACCACGGTCAAGTCGTACTCTTGCAGTTGTAGGCTCCATCGAGCGAGGCGTCCCGATGGGTCCTTTAGGCTCTCTAACCAGCATAGCGAATGATGGTCGGTGACCACTCGAAAAGGGCTTCCGTATATTTGTGGGCGGAATTCTGTGATGGCCCAGACGACGGCAAAGCATTCCTTCTCGGTCGTCGAGTAATTTCGTTCCGCGTTCGACAACGTCCGACTAGCGCAGGTGATTAAGCGCTCTGTACCCTCTTGTAGTTGGACTAGTACCGCGTCGAGTCCCGTATTGCTGGCATCCGTGTGAACTTCTGCTTAGGCTGACTGGTCGAAGTGGCCAAGAATGGGTGGCGATTGGAGTCGTCGCTTCAGCTCGTCGGAGGCCTGTTTCTCTTCTTCTCCCCATTTGAAGTTCAGAGTGTCTTTCGTAAGGTGCGTGAGCGGCGCAGAAAGCTTGGCGAAATCCCGAACGAACCACGTGTAGTACGCGCAAAGTCGCAGGAATCTTCGGACGGCTTTTTGTCGGTGGGCGGTGGAGATGCCGCTACGGCGCGAGTCTTCTCGGGGTGAGGACGAACACCTTCGTTGCTCACAACGTGGCCTAGGAACTTTACTTCGCCGTAGGTGAACCGGCACTTTGTCGACTTGAGGGTGAGTTTGGCGGCCCTGATTGCTTGAAGAACGGTCAAAAAGGCGTCGCAAGTGCTCGTCGAAGTTGGCTGACAATAGCACGACGTCATCCACGTAAACGAAACAGCTCTGCCATTTGGGGCCTGCCAGTACGGTGTTTATGACACGCTGGAGAGTTGCCGGCGCCGTGCACAGCCCGAAGGGTATCACCTTGAACTTGTACAATCCATCGAGCGCCACGAAGTCAGTCTTCTCTCGGTTCCGTCCGTCGACTTCGATCTGCCAGTAGCCACTCTTCAGTTCCATCGAAGAGAAATATCGGGAGTGGCGCAGCCGGTTCGGTGTGTCGTCGATGCGGGGGAGCGGATACACGTATAGCCTACGTCACCGCGTTGAGCAGCCGGTAATCTACGCAGAATTGAAGCGTTCCGTCCTTCTTTTGCAGGAGCACGACCGGAGAGGCCCACGGTCTGCTTGAAGGCGGGCGGATGTTGTCGTGGGGCATTTCTTGCACTTGTTCGTGAATAGCCTTTCTTTTCCTTGGGGAGACCCAGTACGACGGCCGATGCTCAGGGAGCGCATCGTCGTTTGTAAAGATGCGACGTTTCACAACTGTTGTTTGGCGCACTTTCGACGTCATCGCAAAGTGGTGGCATTTGGCGAGGAGGACTTTGAGCTGTCGTCGTTTCGTGGCACCGAGCTTGGGGGTAACGTCAAGCTGCAGTGGTGCCGTACTACTGTACGGCTGAGATGGCGGGGGTTATCGGAGATCGCGGCGATTTCGGCGGCGTTACGGAGTTCCTTGACGTGGCCTACAGTGGTACCTTTTGTGAGGTGCTGCGATCGTTGTGCAAAGTTCGTCACGAGGACTACAGTGCGTCCATCCTGCAGCTCTCTTACGCCCCTTGCGACGACTATTCTTCCGAGAAGCAGCTGCTCGTTGCCTTTCAGAAGAACTTCCACGCAGGCGACTGCATCGGTCTCGACGGGAACAAGAGCGCTCGACCGCGGTGGCAGGTGCACGTGGTCCGCAATGAATCGGAAGGCGGCTGACGTCATTTTGGATCTCTCCGGACTTAGGACAGGCTTTCGCAGCGTCAACCTATTCGCCCCAAGGTCGATCACGGCACCGTATTTACACAGGAAGTCCACGCAAAGGATGACGTCTCTCGAACATTCCTTGAGGACGATGAATTTCACTTGACAAGTCTCCATGTGAATGTCCACGCGTGCAGTACACCTTCCCACTGGTGTGATAAGATGTCCACTGGCGGTTCGTATTTTCGGGCCATATCAAGGCGTCATCATCTTCCGAAGGCGGCGAGAGAGATTCTTACTGAAAACGGAATAGCTGCTCCGGTGCCAATGAATTCCGTCGCGTCGCGGCCGTCGATGGTAACGTCGAGGTTATTCAACACCATCGCAGAAGCCTCGTCCCGATACGTCTTGTCACAAGTGTGGGAGCCCTCCGACATTTGTGGAGGATATTGACGTCGTTCGTCCTCGGTCAATACCACTTCCCAGTATTGCCGCACTTTGTTTTCCCGGCGAGGCAGGGGAGACAGGCTTTCCTGGCGGGACCTGTGATGAGGGGATGCAGGGCGTTAATGGTTAAGGCGAGCGAGCTCCTCGGGGTGAGGTGACCGCAGGAAACGGTGGGCGGCGAAGATACTCATCGATGTCTCGTGGGCGCTCACCGTGCCTTGGGCGCGGGTCCTTCGGGTGGAACCCGCGCAGCCCAAGTTGTCGGTAGGGGCATCGGCGTTAAATGGGGTCCGCTTCCCCGTAGTGGTAGCCCAAGGGGCGTAGGTCGGCCGTCCTCTACACGTCGGTCTTCCTAGGTGCTGGTTGCTCCGGGCGCACGTACTGCTGTTCTTCGCGACGTCAAGAGCACTGCGGTGCTGGAGGTTCACGTCGCGGTGGCGACATATTCGGGTGAACAAGTGCGGCGGTCGTCGGCAAATTGCGGCATAGCTGAGAGTGGGCTCTTCCGGTGCTGCCACGGTGACGGGAGCTTCTGGCCGGAAGGCTTGCTGAATCCTTTCTCGGACGACCTCGGCGATGGAAATTGAGGCGGGGCGATCAGCAGCGGGTAGGAGTTTCCGAAGCACTTCCCCGACGACGTCGCAGACAATTTCTCGAAGGTGTTCGGCGCCGATGGTATACTGGTCGAGTCGGGGAGATTCCAGAGCCGAAGCAACAGGTGTGCGTGTGAGGTGGTTGTAGTGGCTGGCTCGGACAGGCAGTGCATGCTGAATGCTCGCTGCTTCGCAACAAATTCGTCGACAGTAGTTGGTGGGTTGCGAAGAAGGCCGCCGAAGATGTCGTTTTTCACGCCTCTCACCAGGACGCGCATCTTCTCCTTGGTGGCCTGAGGGTCAGCGCGGCTGCTCAAGCGGAGGACGTCTTCAAAGAAGCTGGTGGCCATTTCTTTGGGGTCTTGAGTCCTTATTTGCAGGAGGTCTTCCGCTCGCTGTCGTCGTCGTTTATGGTTCGTGAAAGTGCTCGTGAGTTGGGCCTTGCCGGTATCCCATGACGTAAGGGAAACCTCGTGGTTCTCAAACCAGTGCCTCGCAGTTCCTTCGAAAGAAAGGTAAAGGTGTTGCAGGCACTGTTCAGCTGTCCATTCATTGTGGCCTGCCACGCGTTCGTAGTGCTGAGCACAGTCATCAATGTCTTCGTAGACCTCACCCTAGACGGTCCTGGAAGCTCGAGTGGTGACGGAGAGGTAAACGACGGGGAGGCGGCGGCGGGAGTCTGCGACGATTGGTTCCTCATAGTTGGGTTCATCGACTGGAGGTCGGTCTTCTCCGGTATCAGGCCAAAATCCGGGGGCAAACCTTGAAGACGGCGGCTTCCTCGGGTCTCGGTAGTCTCCCTGAATGTCCTTCTTGTGCCGGGGACTGGGATTGGGATGCGAGGCCTCGGTGGGGTACGCTTAATGAGCTGCAGTACCCCGCACCTCCACTAGAAATGTCACGAACGGAGAAGGGCCCGACAAATGTAAACTGTAAATTAAGGTTTAATCGGCGATCTTGTTTGAGAAAACAAACAGAGACCGAGCGCCGAGACAGCAAAAACCGGGCTTTGATTTCGCGGCTTAACTGCAAGCGAGAGCGAGGCTGACTCGACAAGGTCCCGGGTAGCTCCTTATCTAGTGTGCGTCGGCATAGCAAAAATAGGACCCAGAAGGTTCGAGCATCCAGCGTTTGCGGTGAGAATGAACAAGCTACATTAGAAAACAAAAAAACTAGGGCGAAATGACAAAGGTTACGCCCCGAGCAAGAATAAATCCGATTCTTTTAGAATACCGAAATCTGGCGCCGCTTGCTCGTCCGTGCGCGCGGCAATATATACGTTTACTTCTATCTTATTACTTACATACAGTTTTGAGTAGTGCCCGTGTTTGTCTTCTCTCTTGTGATCGTCTTTTTAGCGTTTTTAATATGGTGCGAAGCAGATGTATTAAGCCCTTCTAATTGCAAAATTCAGACATAGATCTTAACATTTGCACATTCAAACCCACTTCGACAAAAACAATCAGCAATTTAAAATGTAATAAATAGAGAAGGCAAATTAGTCATTTAAAAACTCCAAGCGATAATATACTAGAAGTATGGAATGTAGCAATGAGTGCCAAACCAAATCGTATGGCCATTTAGGGCTGCCAAATGTAGTAATAAAACGTGGAATATACATCTTATTTTGAGAAAAAGGCTAATGTGCTAAGATTTCTCGTCCTATCTCAATTCACGACGCGTTCTAAAAATAAATTTTATTTTGATTTAACTCAATTAAATGGGAAAACGCTTACTGCTAAAAAATCGTCAATCTGTTAAAGAATAAAAATTTGTGAAATCGATTTGACTTTGTAGATTGACCATTTCTGTTCCTAAACATGTTTATTGCTTGCGGAGCCTTAAAAGTACCCCGAGGACGTTTCCGATATCGTGTAAATATGGCGATAACTCACTCTACGGGCTGTAAGCATTCTAGAGCCAAGAAATCATAATGATGCGCGTCCGAGTTTCCTATTAAAAAGCGATCAAAGGTGAAAACGGTATCCGGCGATGGGGGGGGGGGGGGGGGGGGGGGGGCGTTGTGTTGGCAGTTAGAACGGCATCTGACCAATGAAAACAGGACATTTTGCTGAGATTGGAAACGCTCTGATATCAAAATATATATGCTTTTGTAGATCATAGAAGCGAGAAAAAAGTAGTCGAAACATGCCAATTTTTCGCGGATATATAACCCTGCAATATTCGTGTAATAATATTTCTTTTTGTTTTTCTTTTGCGGTAGTGTCCAGTCCGGTTGTCAGCTCTCGAGCGTTCAAGCGAGCGCTCGCTGGGCTGAATCGAAGTCCGGGCTGTATGGGCAAGGTGTCCCGCATATTCGAGATATCACTCCGCGGTTCCACCTGTCGGAGGCGCTAGGATGCTTCACTTGCTACTGCCTGACAGTGGTCCTGGTTTCGGAACATGCTCCTCAAAAGTAGGAGATTAAATCGGTGTGTTGCAAATCTTTGAGTGCTTTTTTAATAGGGAAATGGGCCGGGTATGGAAGATCATGTTGCTTAATTAGCACGATGCCCAGGGTTGCAAATAGGAATAGGAATTGCCAATCCTTTTTTCGCTAATTGACCAAGCTTTGTCTCCACCGGTCGTGTTTCACACGCTGCTGTTACTTCTAAGTTACACTGCACGCTTCCACGTCTTCCTCGCTCGCAGTCCAGTCTTGGCTGACGGAAAATAATTCCTGGAAAAGGGAAACAAGAGGGAAAAAGGATAAACACAAATCTCCAAACACAGCTAGGTGACTGGTGATCGACCGGAAAGATCCGCCTGGTCCGGTTATCGAACCCGGGACCTCTCCATTACAGGTGGAGCGCTAGGACCAGGCGGATTTTTTCGGTCGCTCACCAATCACCTAGCTGTGTTTGGAGATTTGTGTTTGTCCTTTGTCCCTCTTTTTTTCCTTCTCCAGGGATTATTTTCGTCATTCTTGTCCAGCTCGCTTGCACCTTTGCATTTAATTACAGTCTTGGCTGTTTACTTCATCGCTGACAACAAGACCAATTTTACACGTCAAAATCCCGGTTCGGGTTCCGGCGAGTCTGGTTGTTGGTGCACCTTGAGCACGGCTTTACGCTCCTTTCAACTATTATTTTGTTTAGATGCGCCAATGCCTTTGAATATTCGTGCCGTTTCTCTGCTACATACGGTTACAGACAGCGCAGGCTTCGCTCCATGGGACTGTTAACGCTTTCGCATTCAAAGTGAGAGCTCTCCAATTTAAGGGATCCAGTACGTTCAAGTTCACTGTGAATAAAAGTGTTGAGTCGACGGGAAACATCGACGGGAAGCAGTTGGAAGAGTAGTTCTTCGAATGAGGGAATATCGCATCATAAAAATTTGTAGAGATGAAAAATTGTCAAATTTGACCATTTTTCATTTTTTTCGTGACTATAATGTTATTTGTATCTGTAGCTTAAGCTACAAATACAAATAAAATTATAGTCACGAAAAGAAGAAAAATGAACACAAAATAAAAGAACGATAACATTTGCGTAAAAATATAATTATATCGCATTTGGAATATTTTATATCGTCCGCATGAAATTTTTCTGCATTTTCCCGAAAACTACGTTTCGTACAATTATAGTTTCTGAAATTAGCTGGAGGTGCCATAGGTGATTTACTCCTCTCTAAAGTACTCAACCTCCACGGTGTCCTATGCATGCCTGTATACGCCTCGCAAGTGGGTTCATTTTCGTCTTCTGCGCATGAGAAAGGAAGTAGCGGTGACGTCAGAATGCCGAGCCCTGATTGGCTGATCGCGACCCCCTATCTCAGCGTCGTCTGCTCCTTTGCAACGTCGTCTGCTCGCAACATCGTCTGTCTGTCTTACCTTTCCTGCAACTTTTGGAAGTGCAGGTCTTTACGAGCGACCTCGACTTCGCCTTTCAGAGACGGCAGATGAAATAACTCGAGCGGTACGTTATTTTTATCTAACAACTAGCGGGCACGCATCAAGGAAGGAAGTCAAAGGACTCACTGGCGAGGTGTCCCGAGGCGCCAAAGTTTGTTTGCTAAGAACCGAGAGTGAGCGTGTTAGTGTCCGCAAGTTCCCTCCCAAATACTTTTTCCCTCCTTTCGTGTGCGGCGAGACCCCTCATTCTTTAACGGCGTGGGCGGGTTGGCGAAGTTAACGTCGTCTGCTTTACGTCGGCTAGTCAAAGGGATGGCTGCTTTACCTTTCCTGGGTCTGTCGGAGATTCACCACTTTTTCATCGGCGAGAGCCACTGTTGCCTCGGGAAACAAGGAGATAACAAGAGGAAGAAATTGACCTCTTAATCTAAAACTGAGGTCAGCAATCAAAGTATAATACGGGAAGGGTTCACAAGGGTCGCGCGGGCATATTCTACTCAGCACACCAGCCAGTCGTGGGCAGACGGTCACCGAGTCGCGGAGTGCCTGCTAGGCCTAACTGCCGTGCTCGCTTGGTCGCGTTCGGTGGAATCGTGGCCGTTGGAGCTTTTCCCGGGTGTTTGTAGATCCAGCGTTCTTGTTCGTCGTGGTCTGTTTTAAGTACTTTTTACTTTTTTCTTGCTGCTTGAAGTTGGGACGCGTGAGAAGCGCACGTAGAAAAATAAACGTCCGTGGGTCGTCGCGACCGCGACGCTGTCGGCCATGCTGATTTGATCGTAAGAAGTGCGTAAGACAGCTTCGGAGCTGTCGTAGGATTTCGTCGTAACCTGCGCAAAACTTACGAAAATTTCGTTTCGTGAATACGAATTTGTTCTTAAGTTATGTCTTACCAACGAGGTATAGGGCCTTAGAGTGATAAACTGGCAGCTGAAAGTGACCCCCAATTGACCGCCGCCATGTTGTACAATTTTGACCACTAGACACGTGACCAGGCCAAATCTATGACGTAACCAGACCAAATCTCTGGCGTCAACAAAAAGATGGCAGCGCCCAGTGCGTGTCGGAAGCGTTGTGGGCGTTGATCGGAGTGGGTGGATTTCGTGTGCGGAATTCGGTTTTCCAGGGTTTTGTGTGCTCTCCCGCGTAGGAATAACGTGAAGTACGAGGAAATGAGGCTTTTCTTTTTTATTTAATTCAGAGTAAGCCAGATTCGGTCCCGTGCTTCTCGTACGGGATCACTACCTCGGACATCGCTCGGTCGTTCGAGTTTAATTAAAATATCCGCAATCGTTAACCACGGGAGCTCCTCCATAATCGCTGAGTCGAAGGATACGTCGAACCCATCCGGAACGCGGAGTCTAAAGGTATGCAGGACGTAACCAGAACGCGGAGTTCTAACGGTACGGCGGACGTGCCCGGGCAGTTTTCTTAGCTCGATTTGAAGCAGCGAGAGGAGTGTTGAAATCTCCGAACTGCTCGGTGCTGAGCTAACTACGGACCACTTCACTATGTGATCCGTAGTGACGTGAAAAAGACCGACGGCGGTCAGTCCGGGCGGACGGCGGCTCCCGGCCGCCTGCCGGGTGCCTTCTGTGAAGGGGCGACAGTCGTGTAAGCAGAACTGTACCAGTGTGATGATGTGACTCAATGTGGAAAAGAAGATGGAAAAGAAGAAGGGCAAGTCAACCCATGGATCGGCCCAGAGGGAGAAAGGAAGATGACGAAGAAGGGAAGTTTTGGGAGTGCGTGCAGAGAGCGCGTGAAAGGAGACGGGCCGAAGGGAACGTGCAGAGAGAGCGGAACGACACCATCGGCCAGGGCAATCGGCGGCCTCCTACTGTCTGACCAGCAGCCTGTTCCAGCGAGGGCAGCGCATAGAAACCTACGCTGCCCGGCTTCCTGCTGCGCGAGCACTGGTTGCGGTGACTCTTGGGACCGCCGACGGAAGCCAACCGCACCCGCTCCTGACTGCCTGCCACAACCGTCGGCCGACAACGACAGCCCCAGACACAACACCCGCTGCTGCGCATGGTGACTCAAAGACATGGTGACTGTTGCGTTTTCCTGCTTTCCATTTTTACTAAGTTTTCCTATTTCTTTTAGTATATCCATATGAACTCTTTGATATCTTTTGTAAATACATGTTTTAAGAAAAACGAAGGACATTGAATCTTGTCGATTATTAACCACGAAGAACCTCGCAACAATTAACTGGCGTCCGCGGCAGGACAAGATATTCTGTTCCTTCGTTTTTCTACGTAACAATAATTAATCAGAATGGAGGTTAAAGAGTCAATGTCTTTGGGCGCTGAGTTGGGACTGGCAGGAGCGGAGTTGAGGTCTTGGGTGGACCAGGAGCGAGCACGCCAACGAGAAGAGAGGGTTGCTGAGAGGGAAGCACAGCGCCTCAAGGCAGAAAGTGAGCAACGCATTATCGAACTAAAGATTCGTCTTGCAGAGGCTAGCGCGACCGAGATAGGACGAGCAGATGGCAGTGAAGGGTCACGTCGCGCATCTATATCGCTATCTCCTAGTCCGCACAAGCTTATGCCTCCCTTCGATGACAAAAGGGACGATCTCGACTCGTATTTGAGGAGATTTGAGCGTGTAGCTCAGGGGCAAGATTGGCCGCAAGAGAAGTGGGCGACTGCTCTAAGCATGTGCCTGGTTGGCCCAGCCCTGGAGGTCATAGGTAGGATGTTGCCTGAAGACTCTTTGGATTATGATAAAGTGAAGGGGGCTTTGCTCCAGCGGTTCCGTTACACGGCAGAGGGGTACCGCGAGAAGTTTAGAGAGAGCAAGCCGTTAGACGGAGAGTCAGGGAGCCAGTTTGCTGCAAGACTAGAAGGGTTCTTCGACCGCTGGGTCAGTATGAACGCATGCCCGAAAACGTATGAGGGGATTCGGGACCAGATGATCGGGGAGCAATTCCTTCGGAATTGTCATCCTAGGCTGGCGGTCTTCTTAAAGGAAAGAAGCTGGAAGACCATCTCGGCGCTGGTTGAAATGGCGGACCACTTCCTGGAGGCGCGGAGCCAGCCTAATCTGGCCAATTTCAGGAAGAAGGCCAAGGAAGCCTTAGATTCCCTGAACGAAGATGTGCATGGCAGCAAACCCGCTCTAAAAATAAAATGTTTCTTGTGTGGTAAGTTGGGCCACAAGGCAGCAGATTGCCGATCAAAGCCAGAAACACGCGTATTCTGTCAAGTGTGTCAGAGGTCAGGCCACGAGTCCAGATCATGTCCGCAAGGAAAAAACGGAAAGACAGAAGTTTCATGTTTCGTAGAACCCGATAATGATCCTGTTGGTAAGACGGACGCGTTCTCACGGAAAAGGAAGAAAATCTCAAGAAACGCCTTCAGAACGCCCGCCATGAATATGACTGAAAAGGCGAGATCATTTCTGTTGGAAGGTACGCCAATCACAGATGGGATATTAAACGGCAAAGCAGTAAAGGTGTTGAGGGACAGCGGGAGTAACACCGTGATAGTGCGCCGGGAACTGGTCGCATCTGAATATTTTACTGGCAAAGTCAGTCCCGTATTCTAAGTGGACGGGACGTGTCTGATGATGCCAGAGGCAAACATTCGCCTTGTGTCGCCGTTCCTAACGGGACAGGTAACTGTCAAGTGTATGGACCATCCTCTGTATGACGTCATTGTAGGGAATATTCATGGAGCGAAAGACTCGACCGAACAAACCCTGAAAAAGGTGTCTGATGCGGAAGATGAAATCGTCGCTGCCGTCGACGGTAGTATGCCGAGTAGGTTAAACCAACTTAGTAACAGTGGGAGTGCCAGGGAACGGGGGGACCTGCGGCTCTCGCAGTGGAGTGATCCCGACGCCAAGGCGCGCTTGAAAAGCAGGGCAACCACTCACGAGCAGTACCTGGAGAAGGAAAAGCTGCTGCAGCAGGTCTTCGACATGAAGAAGCCGGTGTACCCCAAGCCCCGCAGAGTGCTTTACCCGAGGCCGCGCCCCAAAAAGAGGGACCCTGAGGCCCAAACAGTGGTTTGGCCACTGGGCACGACTAGGGTGCCTCAATGACCTTCTGTTTAGGGTGATGCCATCGTTTGTAGTACCCGATGCCGACAGCACGCGCTCACAGGGAAAATACAAAGAAATCACAGGAAACAAAATGCCGCCGTAGCACAGTCAGCGCCACGAGCGCGTGCAGGGACACGCTCTTTCACGCGCTTGAGAACAAAAAATAAAAATAAGAGTTCGAAACAAAATGGCCAGATGTCATCACCCCAAGCAAAGCGCACATGAAGGCACCCTAGGCACGACCGATAACTACCCCGTGCCGGAGATAGATCCTCACGACAGCGTCCCGACCGAGTTCATCAAGGGCTACAGCCTGGCAGGAGCCGACCCTGCCGTCTCGCCCGGAGATGACACCATAGGAAATGGAAAGGCCAAGAGGAAGTGTCAGGATGGACGGCAGGAGTTCATTGAAAGGCAAGTGGACCGGGAACAAATGATCGAGGAAAAATACCTGCAGCTTGAGGAGCGAAGGCTCAAGCTCCACGAAGAGCGGCTGGCCTTTGAGAGGACCAAGTTTGAAGCAGAGGTGGCGGTCAAGGTCAGAAGGCTAGACATGGAGGAGAAGGAGCGCCGGATGCGCGACGGCACAGACAAGATGCACCTGGAGCTCATGAAGAAGATGTTCGACGAACTGGTCCGGAAGGCACTGTGATCGAGAACTGCCAGGAAATTCTTCGTCGCGTATGAAGTGCTTTGGTACGATGGTGGGCATTATCACCGAGCGTTAGAAGAAGCGTAGGGGATTCAAATGATTCTTCATTATGATCCATTCATTACGATTGAAAGGAGTGCAAAGTAGAATGAACTGTAGTAATTTATCGTTAGAATTTGTTTCTAGTAATATACCTCGGGTTATGCATTTTTGGCAGCGTATTTGCAAAGAAATTTGAGAACATATGGAGACGTTAAAGCCGTTTTTTGAGAGAATGCGACAAGCCGGTATTACAGTAAACCCATGAAGTGCGAAGTCGGTATAAGGACAATAACATTCCTGGGTCATGGTCTGGGTAATAGAGAAGGTTCGTGTGCATTTATATGGAACGCGTTTTGTTGTTTAGACGACCCACCATCCTTTACAATATCGAAACAAGGCGAAACAACTTAACAGCCGAGTGTTACGCTGGGGTCTGATGCCTCAAGAGTACTCGTTTCGCGTGGAGTACATTTAAATAAGAAAGAATGTGGGTGCGGGTTATCTTATTAGGCTGCAATGAACTTGCGCACATCATCATGGTCTTGGTTTTTTTTGTGTATGTAATTTCATTTAATACTTAAAAAAAAAACTTAAAGGGGGGCTCCTTGTGATGATGTGACTCAATGTGGAAAAGAAGATGGAAAAGAAGAAGGGCAAGTCAACCCATGGATCGGCCCAGAGGGAGAAAGGAAGATGACGAAGAAGGGAAGTTTTGGGAATGCGTGCAGAGAGCGCGTGAAAGGAGACGGGCCGAAGGGAACGTGCAGAGAGAGCGGAACGACACCATCGGCCAGGGCAATCGGCGGCCTCCTACTGTCTGACCAGCAGCCTGTTCCAGCGAGGGCAGCGTATAGAAACCTACGCTGCCCGGCTTCCTGCTGCGCGAGCACTGGTTGCGGTGACTCTTGGGACCGCCGACGGAAGCCAACCGCACCCGCTCCTGACTGCCTGCCACAACCGTCGGCCGACAACGACAGCCCCAGACACAACACCCACTGCTGCGCATGGTGACTCAAAGACATGGTGACTGTTGCGTTTTCCTGCCTTCCATTTTTTACTAAGTTTTCCTATTTCTTTTAGTATATCCATATGAACTCTTTGATATCTTTTGTAAATACATGTTTTAAGAAAAACGAAGGACATTGAATCTTGTCGATTATTAACCACGAAGAACCTCGCAACAACCAGCTTCTCTTATAGTTATGTTGTTCTCGAGCAGCTTCCCGATCACTAAACCCCGCAAACGCGTGCCGAAATTTCAAAAGGTGTCTGCCAACCTGGAAAGCCTGGAACTCCCAGGGAATTTCGGATCATCTGGGAAAGTCGGGGAATCATTCAAAAAGTGGGATAAATAAGGGAAGACGACTAGTGAAAGTGGCATGGCGGTTTGCTTGTCGGCACGGCCATGCTGAATGACATTGCCGAAATGTCAACCTTCGACTCAAAAACTCAAGGAATTTGATCAAAATAGTCAGGGAAAAACTTGAAAAAGTCGGGGAGTTTGAAATCAGTAGTTTGTTAGACACAATGTTTGATTTTCTTGGCACTCCACGCGTTTTTACGCACGACAGGCACACGCCCTTGTATCACACGGCAGCCAGGCCAAGCGGCTGCCAGCCACTTATGCAAGGTCGATAAGACGCAAGCGTGGAACGCTTTCGGACTGCTGTAAATACACCAGCGGGAACGTCCGGCCGCAGTCCGACTGCCCACACTAGGACACCCGACACAGACTCCGTATCCTGGGTACGTCTGACGTATCTTTAGATTTTGCATCCTAGGTACGTCAGACCTATCTTTAGACACAGCGCCTGATAATAGTAGTGAATAGGGTCACGTTCAGTGCGCAAGTCACTTTATTCCACTCGAAGAGCGGAATTCCATTCGCGTTGCGCAGGTAGTTCCCGAGCTAGGCATGCACTTGAAGACTATGTTTCACTCTTTCATAAAGCAAGCTTTGCGGGACCCCTCCGCCCCTGTGCACCCATTCGCAGGTCGTGTCGACTTTCCTCACGTAACTCCCGCAGGTTCAGTGAGTTGCCGAGCCACTGCAGCCCTGGCGTCGCTCGGTACATACAAGAGGCGGCTCACGTCGGTCGTCCAGCAGCACACTGGAGGGACGCAAAGCTAGCAGCCTCCTTGGTGCACGCAAGACGAGGCTGAGCAGAGCTCCAAGCTCTTCTGATGCACATGTGCACTCCAATGAGACCGGCGTCGCACCCCGATTCCTAGAGATGTGGTCGCACTGGCAGTCTTGTTGGTCCCTGGGGGCCGTCGAGGAGTGCCAGAAAGCAAAATTCCATCCTTCTTGCGCAGGTAGTTCCCCAGCTAGTCACTTCCTTGACGAAGTCGCACCCTCTCTGGAAGCAAGCTTCGGGATGCTCTTGCGCACCCATTTGCAGGTCGTGTCGCCTTTGCTCACGTAACTCTCGCAGGTCCAGCGAGTTGCCGAGCCGCTGTAGCCCCGGCGTCGCTGGTCGTGCATCCTTGTCCTTGTCGTGCATCAACCACCACTGCCCATTTCCGCAGAGTGCTTAGGTGTGGTAGCTTGACGTGCTTTCGCAGAAAGCTGTATGCCTTTGCCGAGTAAAAATGGAGCGTGAGGGCAAACTTGCGCACATCCTCTGTACATGCGTTTTTGTTGCGCCTGACTCTTTTTAAGACGAGGTTGCGCATTGTGTTGGTGAATGCATTGTCAAGTATGTCAACTGCTGGCTTAGGAAGTCGTGTCCTCAGTTCACGGAGCAGCGTGTTCAGCTTCCTAATCCTGGCCGTCTTCCGATTGATCTTCTTCTTTGCCTGTTTCAACAGTTTCCTCGCCTTCTGCAGCTTTTGCCTACTCGTGGCCAGGACCCTGTGCAGTCGTGGTGACACAGCTGCGTACGAGTGGTCACCGAAGGAAGTGTTGCGTCGCATGAACACAGCTTCAGGGGAAGTCTCTGATGTCGTAGCCTGAGAGGGGGCAGTAACCAGCTTTACACCAGCTGCTTCCAGAACAAGCAGCAGCTTGGGCCTCTCCTGGGGTTGGCTGATCAGTTGTCGATCCAGGCTGCCTCTCTGGAGGGTGAGACCTGTCAGCAGAACAACGAGCGGTGACATTCAAGACTGCCTGTATTCCACAAGACTGTGTGCCAGGGCATGCATTCTTGACAGGTTATACTGTGCAATGTGATATGTGACACACCTTTTATGCGTTGGCCAGAACTGGCACTGACCCATAAAAAGGGGGTGCTGGGAGTTCTGGCTTATGAATAGGGTTCCATGTTTTGGGTGTTTTTTAATTTGTGAGTATTACCTGGTGCAGTGAGCAAAAAAAGAGCCGTGATCAAAGGGTGCAGCCAAAAGCTGTAACCAAAAGTTGTGTCCAAATGCCGTGACCAATGCGACGCAATCCAAGGGAAAAGAAAATAAGAGAAAAACAAACAGCTGTGCTCACGTTATCATTTTCGTCATGTGACTTAATTATTAATCACGTGATCGAACAAAAAATAAACCTAGAAATAAATTATCCCCTGCCCGGTTTCGAACCTAGGCTCTCATGATCGCAAAACTAGTGTGCTATTCATTGCGTCAACCTTGCTCATTGACGTCACCCTAACTCGGCCAAAGGTAATGCTCACGCATTCTCACATCATGAAAGAAAGCTGAGGTGCTCTCGTAGTTTTATTTTTTTAAAAATGGGGGTGATTTTTTGGTGCTTATTTGTTCTCTTGAATTTTGAGTTTTTCGGTGTCTATTTTTGATATCGACTAAAACTCGGAGTGTCACGGTACTTATGTGGTAAAAGCAAATGCATATCTGTGGCGTTTCTAGGAGACACAACATGATATGCACTATTCATTGCTAAATGGAGCACATCAAAACAATTTCCAAAGAAAAAGAGCAGCCTCGCAGACAGTTCAGTGCGGTCGGTGTTGTGGTTCAACAAAAGTACAGACGTTTATCAAGGTTCCCTGCCGTGGAAAGTGCAATTCCTCTTCAAAGCAAGCTCAATTCGGGTTCTTTCGGTTTTTGCAGATTTCAAGAAAAATCGTTTGGAGGTCATATTTTTATGTATATCAGTATATACTGAAAACACGTAACCCACTTATGGTTGAATGATTGTAAAAAGCATACAGCATGCCATGGAATTATTATAATGGTGGTGGTTGAAAGTGTTGCAAAGAACCTGAATGTTTTACTCGAACCTATCAACTTGATCCCAAAGATGCCACTTTTCTAGTGATTCGTTGACCACCACTTTCAGATACAAGAGACACACCTTTGCAAATTGTGCAACTAGTCGCCCGAAGTACCTGAAAACTGGAGCTGGTTACTTCCCCCTCTCGGGCAACGACGTCAGAGACTCCCCCTGAAGCTGTGTTCAAGCGACGCAACACTTCCTTCGGTGACCACTCGTACGCAGCTGTGTCACCACGACTGCACAGGGTCCTGGCCACGAGTAGGCAAAAGCTGCAGAAGGCGAGGAAACTGTTGAAACAGGCAAAGAAGAAGATCAATCGGAAGACGGCCAGGATTAGGAAGCTGAACACGCTGCTCCGTGAACTGAGGACAGGACTTCCTAAGCCAGCAGTTGACATACTTGACAAGGAATTCACCAACACAATGCGCAACCTCGTCTTAAAAAGAGTTAGGCCAACAAAAACGCATGTACAGAGGATGTGCGCAAGTTTGCCCTCACGCTCCATTTTTACTCGGCAAAGGCATACAGCTTTCTGCGAAAGCACGTCAAGCTACCACACCCAAGTACTCTGCGGAAATGGGCAGCGGTGGTTGATGCACGACCAGGATCAGAATGCACGACCAGCGACGCCGGGGCTACAGCGGCTCGGCAACTCGCTGGACCTGCGGGAGTTATGTGAGCAAAGGCGACACGACCTGCAAATGGGTGCACAAGAGCATCCCGAAGCTTGCTTCCAGAGAGGGTGCGACGTCGTCAAGAAAGTGACTAGCTGGGGAACTACCTGCGCAAGAAGGATGGAATTTTGCTTTCTGGCATTCCTCGACAGCCCCAAGGACCAACAAGACTGCCAGTGCGACCAACTCTCTAGGAATCGGGGTGCGACACCGGTCTCATTGGAGTGCACATTTGCGTCAGAAGAGCTTGGAGCTCTGCTCAGCCTCGTCTTGCGTGCACCAAGGAGGCTGCTAGCTTTGCGTCCCTCCAGTGTGCTGCTGGACGACCGACGTGAGCCGCCTCTTGTATGTACCGAGCGACGCCGGGGCTGCAGTGGCTCGGCCAGTCACTGAACCTGCGGGAGTTACGTGAGGAAAGGCGACACGACCTGCGAATGGGTGCACAAGGGCGGAGGGGTCCCGCAAAGCTTCCTTTATGAAAGAGTGAAACATAGTCTTCAAGTGCATGCCTAGCTCGGGAATGGGATTCCGCTCTCCGAGTGTAATAAAGTGACTTGCGCACTGAACGTGACCCTATTCACTACTATTATCAGGCGCTGTGTCTAAAGATAGGTCTGACGTACCTAGGATGCAAAATCTAAAGATACGTCAGACGTACCCAGGACGCGGAGTCTGTGTCGGGTGTCCTAGCGTGGGCAGTCGGACTGCGGCCGGACGCTCCCGGTGGTGTATTTACAGCAGTCCGAAAGCGTTCCACGCTTGCGTCTTATCGACCTTGCATAAGTGGCTGGCAGCCGCTTGGCCTGGCTGCCGTGTGATACACGGGCGTGTGCCTGTCGTGTGTAAAAAACGCGTGGAGTGCCAAGAAAATCAAACATTGTGTCTAACAAACTACTGATTTCAAATTCTTCAACTTTTTCAAGTTTTTCCCTGACTATTTTGATCAAATTCCTTGAGTTTTTGAGTCGAAGGATGACATTTCGGCAATGTCATTCAGCATGGCCGTGCCGACGAGCAACCGCCCTGCCGCTTTCACTAGTCGTCTTCCCTTATTTAGCCCACTTTTTGAATGATTCCCTGACTTTCCCAGATGATCCGAAATTCCCTGGGAGTTCAAGGCTTTCCAGGTTGGCAGACACCTTTTGAAATTTCGACACGCGTTTGCGGGGTTTAGTGATTGGGAAGCTGCTCGAGAACAACATAACTATAAGAGAAGCTGGTACAGGTCCCGTCGAAGTAAAACGGAGCGCCTGCTCGGGCAACTGAACTAAAGCACCTCGATATGTTTCTGTTTGTCTTGCAAGTAGCGTCAAACGCGCGAGCTCACGTGGCCCGTGTCTCGAGCAGCCCTTGGAAGCAAATGGCGGCGCAGCACTGAAATGAGCGGCCCTAGGAAGCGAATGGCGGCGGAGCACCCGCTCGCGGCACGTGTCTCGCGCATTTCCACAACAATGGTTGGCGGTACTTGTAAAAAACGCCTTTATCAAGGGGCTTTAAACTGAACTAAAGCCCCTTGATAAAGGTGTTTTCACAAGTACTGCCAACCATTGTTGCGGAAATGCGCAAGACACGTGCCACGAGCGGGTGCTCCGCCGCCATTCGCTTCCAAGGGCCGCTCATTTCAGTGCTGCGCCGCCATTTGCTTCCAAGGGCCGCTCGAGACCTGGGCCACGTGCGCTCGCGCATTTGGCGCTACTTGCAAAGACAAACGAAAACATATCGAGGGGCTTTAAACTGAACTGCATCGCCGCGCTATCTAGCGGTGCCGGCTGGAACTGGTAGGTGCCATCTGCGCATGCGAACGTGCCTTCCGCTGGGGCCTTCGTTTTCTTCTTCCCACCCACACGTTATCGGTGGTTCGAGCGGCGCAACGCTCTTCCTAAAATCGACGCCTGATAGCACAAGGGGCGGTGCTTATCGACAACGCTCGCCCCTCTCTCCCACTTGCATTCAGTGTTACCTCCCCGTGCGAACCCGAGGCACCCGAGCCGAACACCTAGCGGTGTTTATCGGAACAGCGTTTGGCAGCTCGAGACGCCGATAATGCGAGGATCAAACAAGAAAGACGGAGGACACCGCGAACGGCACGCGCGCATGCGCAGACGGCACCTATCAGTTGTAGCCGGAGCTGCTAGATAGCGCGGCGATGCAGCTCGGTCGCCGCTCCGGCGCTCCGTTTTACTTTGACGGGACCTGTACAGTACTGCTTACACGACTGTCGCCCCTTCACACAAGGCACCCGGCAGGCGGCCGGGAGCCGCCGTCCGCCCGGAGTGACCGCCGTCGGTCTTTTTCACGTCACTACGGATCACATAGTGAAGTGGTCCGTAGTTAGCTCAGCACCGAGCAGTTCGGAGATTTCAACACTTCTCTCGCTGCTTCAAATGCGAATCTTGACGGTCGAGCTAAGAAAACTGCCCGGGCACGTCCGCCGTACCGTTAGAACTCCGCGTTCTGGTTACGTCCTACATACCTTTAGACTCCGCGTTCCGGATGGGGTCGACGTATCCTTCGACTCAGCGATTATGGAGGAGCTCCCGTGGTTAACGATTGCGGATATTTTAATTAAACTCGAACGACCGAGCGATGTCCGAGGTAGTGATCCCGTACGAGAAGCACGGGACCGAATCTGGCTTACTCTGAATTAAATAAAAAAGAAAAGCCTCATTTCCTCGTACTTCACGTTATTCCTACGCGGGAGAGCACACAAAACCCTGAAAAACCGAATTCCGCACACGAAATCCACCCACTCCGATCAACGCCCACAACGCTTCCGACACGCACTGGGCGCTGCCATCTTTTCGTTGACGCCAGAGATTTGGTCTGGTTACGTCATAGATTTGGTCTGGTCACGTGTCTAGTGGTCAAAATTGTACAACATGGCGGCGGCCAATCGGGGGTCACTTTTGCCTGATGAACGGCATACTAGTTTACCACTCTAAGGCCCTCTACCTCGTTGTGTCTTACGCACATTTTTGGCGTAAGATCGTTTCGTAAATCTGACCTCTGCACTTCCGAAAGTCACAGGAAAGGTAAGACAGACGCAGACGACGTTGCAAAGGAGCAGACGACGCTCAGATAGGGGGTCGCGATCAGCCAATCAGGGCTAGGCGTTCTGACGTCACCGCTACCCCCTGCGCAAGAAGCAGACGAACTTGCCCTCCGCATAGAGATAGTTGCGTGATTCTACCGGGCGAAACAAGGAGACGGTAGGCTCTTTAAATCGACCGGAAAATTCGGTTTCTTAACGTATCGCGCTACGACTTTGTGCAGCGTTGCCCACAGATGGTGCATTTTTTTTTGTAAAATTTGCAAAGAGCGAACTTACCTGAGGAAAAAGTAAACAAAGAAAAAGGCTTAGCTCCTGTGGAAACGGAGCGACGCCACCGGTCTGCAAACAACACGGCGCCGTTTCGCACGGGAGACAAGAGATGGCGCAAGCGGTCGTGACGCCAACTGCCGCCAACGAACGAGCAGACCACACAGAGAGCCGGCCCTTTTGCAGACAAGGAACTGCAGTTCCTTGCTGTTACCGCGCCTGTCTTTTTTGTTTCTGCTACTGTCGCCGCCTGCGGAACGCGCGCCGCTTTTGAGTCGAAAATATTGTCTGCTAAAAAGGCCTGCTCTCGGCGCCGTATGCTCGTTCGGTGGCGGCGTTTGGTGCGCCATCTCTTGTCTCCCGTGCGAAACGGTGTCGTGTTGTCTGCAGACTGGTGGCGTCGCTGCGTTTCCATAGGAGCTAAGCCTTTTTCTTTGTTTACTTTTTCCTCAGGTAAGTTCGCTCTTTGCAAATTTTACAAAAAAAAAAAAAAAAAGCACCATCTGTGGGCAAAGCTGCACAAAGTCCTAGCGCGATAGGTTAAGAAACCGAATTTTCCGGTCGATTTAAAGAGCCTACCGTCTCCTTGTTTCACCCGGTAGTTGCTTCATCGTGGCATACAACCTAAATTTGAGGCCATTTGCTTGACCCATGAATACAGCTGGGTTATTATTAGCTTTATAGTGCACCCACCTAAACAATTTTTCTTGCTCATTCCAGTTGTTTTCGCTTAATCATTCTAGGTTATTCTTTGAGCTTGGGTGAGTTGGAAAATGAATATGTTATGTATAAGAAGACATTATGCGACAAAAGTAATGTTAACTTGGTTCAACATTATTAAAGTAAAATGAATTGATTTATTGAATAATTATAATAATAAAAACACGCTATGTTCACTTTGGTTTTGACAAATATTAACAAGAAACCTACTTCTGAACTTTCCGGGCCAACACTTTTATATTTGGTAATTTCTATTGATCACTGCAATTCGCCAGAGCTTCCACATAGTTTTCTGTTGATTTCTTGTGATACACTTACCAAAGACTTCGTATTAATGGCATATTAGACATTCCTAATAGCCGCACCAAACTGAAAGACACAGTCAGACATAATTCCTTTATAATTAGGCAAACTTGCCTCCTAGGCTTTACAAGACCACTTACAAATATTTGATTCACTGATATCATATATCAACTACTGCTGTACCCCAAGGTTCGAACATGTGACCACTGTTGTTTATTTCGTTTGTAAACAATATGATGCGTCAAGCACTCAAATGTCTTTCTTTTTGCTGTTGACCTAAAACTCTTTTTAAATGTTAAGGAGTATACTGATTGTACTTTATTGCAAACTGATATTACTGCAATTTCAAGGTGGTGTGGAAAAATGCTTTGTCGCTAAATCTTAAAAAAAAAAAAATTTATGGAGAAAGCGGGACGTTTTCTTTTACCCTTGCGTGCTTGAGTGAAATGTGATAGATCTTCTATCTCTGGTAAGAGACCTTGGCGTCTATATTGATAGTACACTATCATTTACTGCGCACGTTTCTAAGATCGTTGGATCAGCGATGAGAAAGTTGGGAATGATCACTTGGTTATCAAATTCTTCCACTTCACCATTATCTGTAGTGCGTCTGTTCTGTAGCCTTGTACGCTCAGGACGTGAATTTAATTCATTTAGTTGGAATTCACCATCTTTAACACAAGTTGAAATGATTGAGCGTGTGCAGGAGAAATTGATGCGAATTATTTATGATCGGGAACTGTTTTTAGTTACTATTTGTTGCTGTCTTTATTTAGCCTTGAAAGGCTATCAACGAGGAGGGCTGTTAGAGACATTCATTTTCTTTATAAGGTAGTGCATGCTACTGTTAAAACTGAAAATTTATTTATGAATATAGACTTTCATGTGCCTTGCAGAGCTAGTCGCCATTTTTTAACATTTTATCCTACTAGAATTTGTGAATCATGGCCAATATGTCGCATGCAGTTTGCCTTTAATATTATATGCGACTGTGGCGTAGATATTTTTCTTGATTTCATTAGTTTCAAGTCGGCCTTGCAAAAGTGTAGTTTATCCAACCAAGAGTTAGTGTAAGGTTGTATTTGGTCTGCAAACTTGTACTTGTGTCCTTACAAATGTCTGCGTAATTTTGCGCATGCTTCTATTTTAAATAGTGTTGCTGTAAACACGAAATCACAGTGCACCGCACAAAAGGCGTTACAACTGTTTGTGGGCGCTAAAGAAAAATGACATTATTATTTTTGTTATTATTATTATTGTTTTTATTATTATAACTAAGGGGTCATTACCAACTCGTATTATCAGCTTAGCTCAGGGAAGCCTGACGTTGAGAAAAAAAAAAACACGAAGAATGTGAGTTTTCTTCTGTGTACGTTCCACGTGAATTAATAACTCTGTGGAAATCGATGCCTTCGTCTTTTCAGGAGAACCCGAAGGAGAGCACAGATGCCGGAACAAAAACCTGGTTACGTGCATACGCGGGTGCATTTTGTAATGAGGATGGGGAGGCCCCTTCGTTGCACCCTCCATTAAATCGCGTCCCGCGCGGTACTTGGAGTAGAAAATTAGATTGGAAGTGAGCCGCTTTCAAGCGCGGTATTTTCGGATTGCACACGTAAAGTTAGGGGAGAGAGAAGTATTGCGAGAGAAAAAGAAAGGGAGACAGAAATGAAGGGAGGGGGAAATAGAGAGGGAGTCGCCGTGATGAGAATCTCCATCGCTCCCCTGTTCTCTTTGTGGTGGAGAGATCTGTTCGATCCCTGCCGGTGCACTTTCTAAGATTTATAGCTATCTATGCCCGATACGTATATTAAATTTAATAGTTGCTGCAATCAGAATGAACATAAAAATAAGAAGGGACAAGAAGCCGTGATCGGGTTTGGGATGAAGAGGATATATATATATATATATATATAGAGAGAGAGAGAGAAGGCATGACAGGGAGCAGACTCCGTTTTTTGTTTGTTTTTCTTTTCATGTTGGCTTTTTCGCGAGCCTGGCCAGGTGTGGTAATAAATTTCGATCTCGAAGACCAGTGCAGCTTGCTGGTGCGCCTAATTTACCCGGTGGATGGCGCGCGCCCCGTTTTTTTTTTTTTTCAGTGTCTTGGGAGCCGCTCTATCTGAAGAATTAATCAGAACCTCGGTCTCCTCGTCCATGGACTCGTGAAGGAATATCGGTGTCAGCTCAGGCACTCAGTATTTCTATTTTTTTCAGTCTCTTACCATATGAGCTCACGCCCGCACTCTGATGTGGTGATTATATGGACAATTAAAAAAGGCTAAACAAAGGTTGACATTTTTGCGTTTTTGTATCGGTTCGTGAGCAGCGGAATGAAACCAAGTTATAATTTTTACGTGATATGTGGCTCTCAGTTATGCAAGTCGCGTTAGTTTCACTTGATTTTTTTTCTAGTAATTAAGCCATTACACCTTTCGTGAAGAGTCAATATTGAGTTAATTGGTTCTTTTCTTCACTATGACTTCAGGTAAGTTAAAGTGTGAAGGTACTTACATCTCAAGCAACATTAAAGACATATTCGACGAGACGGTTTCAGGGAACGACTGGATTCGCATTTACCGGGCTCTCTTTGATTGAGGTGAGGAAAGAAATTAACCTTTGTTGTAGTCTTACTCTAAAGATAAAATGTCCCTGAACAAAGTCTGCTAAGAACCGCTGCATAAACTGTCTAGGCGAATGGGTATTTTATATTGAGAAAGGGGCAACTTGGCAGTAAATGCAACATGAAGCATCTCGCCTAATCTACGTTTAGGATACAGCAGAGCTTACTGATCGAGCGAAGCTTCACCGGGTACCCTAAAACATCTGCTACACATGCCATTGACTAAAAGGAGCCCGTAATTCACCACCAAGGCATCGTCATCGCCTATTGGCCGGATCAAACAGACGTCAAAAGGATTCTCTCTACATAAGCCAAAGCAGCTACACCCATCGTCGCATTTGGCAGTAGCAGCAACATGAAGCATCTCGCCTAATCTACTCTTTAAATACTGCATCCTACCTTTGTTTAGAAAAGGTTAGGGCGCAAAAGAACTGGTGGTGGTTAAACATTTGACTAAAAACCCCGAGACTGGGACGAGAAGGGACGGACAAACACAAAGTCTCAAAAAGTTTGAGACTTTGTGTTTGTCCGTCCCTTCTCGTCCCCGTTTAGGGGCTTTTAGTCAAATGCTTACCTTTGTTTATTTTTTTACCTTTGGGTGCTTTTGCTGTGTTCCTGCTGCCAAGCACTTTTTATTTTCGATTTCTGCTACTGTTGTCGGAAACATGACCGAGGCAATGGCTGAAATGTGTGATGTTTTAAAGCGAGATGCGAAACCAGAACTGAAACAGCTAGTGACGTTTTTGAAAGGGATTTCCGAAAGGAACTTAGAGACATTGACAGTGACATGACGTTTATGAAGAAAGAGTTCGAGGAGATAAAGAAAGAACTGAAAGCTAGTCGTGCCGAGAACGCGGAACTAAGTACAGGAAGATCCATTTGTGGATTTTTAGAAAACGCGCTAGCATGACCCTTGTAACGCCACACACGTCCTCTTTGGGAAACGCTAACACTCTCCTCTTCACGGTTTTCTTTTGTCTTTCTCTTTTGCTTCCTCTATTTTTCGCTGCCACTTATTGGCCTCGTTACGGGGTCAGCGTTAGTGTTTCCCAAGACGGGGCGTGAGCCGCATTTCTCAACGGTCATGTTAACGGACTCCCTAGAAATCAACTAATGAATATTTCTGTAATTTTTTTACCCCTTTTCTGTACTCTGTCTGTCAGAGCACGTCGACGCCCTTGGATACGGTCATCCATATCATTCGTGAAAAGAATCGCATTCATACCACTCGTGGAAAAATACGCTGTTGTAAACTGAACTCTGACTGGGAGCTCGGGAAAGCAAGAAAAAGAAACCGACAAAGATATGGCGACGGATTTCATGTGGCTTGGCGCAGCGTAAAAAAGTACACAGGAGAACGAAGTTGCCTCAGCGAACGGCAAGACCGGCGAGCCTGGTGCAAGCAAAGACCGCCGTTTGGGCACGAACGAAGGAAATTCAAAATCGCCGGTTGGGCACGAACGAGGGAAATGGGAGACTCCGAAACAGAGCGGAACGGGCGAGGAAGACAATCGTCAGATCGATAAAGAACGCAGCAAAAAACGCCACGCAAAATAATTCTTCTCTGTTTAACGAAGCTTGAATTGTAGGTATAGAGTAATAAGCATTTCGTATTGGGGTTAAACCTTGCGGTTGTCCTTAAACAACAACCGCATCGATATCAGGGGAGGAATTGGCGCGGGCATCGCTCCGTCTAATGCAAATGAGCGGAGTGTCCTGTATTCCCCCTAGTAAAGTATTTGGCTGGGCTGTCGTGCTTTCCGTGAATTCCTTTCTCTCACCAGCACCTCACCAGAGTCTTGTGTTACCATGCTACAAGAGCTAGCGAAGGCCGTTGCATCGCCATCCTTCCGCTCTATTTCTCTCTTTGAAGGGACGGAAAAATTGTAACGAGTAATTTCAGTAATTCGTTACTAAAAAAAGTAATGAGACTACATTACAAATTACATTTTCAGAAACAGTAACGGATTAATTACTAAATTACAAGAAAAGTAATTAATTACAAGTAATCCCGTTCCTTGTAACGGATTGCTTCCAAGTCTGAAGGGAAACATAAAGCGAAGAATAAGCGGCGACGGCAGAGCGGCCACTGAGCACGCCCGAATTTCACTGCGCCGGGGCGCAACACGATAACAAAGCCGTAGCGCTGAATGTGATGGCGTCATCAGCGACGCCATCACAATGCTGGTCACAGATTGGACACAACGATTGCCTCAACGTTCGGCTCAAACTTGACTCGAAGTCAAGCACTGACGCAGCACTCGTTTCCAATCTGTGTGCAGCGTTGGCCTTCTCTGATTAAGCTATCTTATTCAGCACCTCAGCTTTGTTATATAATAAGTGTTGCGCGGCGCCTCCTACTCTCTGGCTCGGCGCCAGCTGTGCGTGTGACTTTGCCGAAAACGAAAGGGCTCGCTTTGACGAAGACTCGGCGGTGTCTGTCAGTTTATCCGCGCCGAGGAGAGAGGGAGAGATTGACGCGTGCTGACGTTAGCACTTCAGACCAATGGGAGCGTCGCACGCGTCACCCTCTCCCCCTTTCTCTCCCTCTCTCTTTGCCACTGAGAAACGAAAGGCACCGCCGTGTCTTCGCCAGAACGAGAGCTCTAATGCTAACGCATTAATCGGTGGAAGGATCGGTGGTAGTATCGGTTAACCAATCCTGGAGACCGACACCGAAATCTGCCATCCTGTGCTTGTCAGAATTACTTGAAAAAGAAAAAAAAGAAGAAAGAAAGCATAGTGGTAGAGTTTACACATTGACTGATACGGGACGCAGTTCTGGGAAGGGCACGATGACATAGACTGACGGCCCATGATGTGTGCCTTCCGTCAACACTTCCTATCTACATCAATGAGCACTTGTTCCCGAGCTCAAGAGACTCATAGAGCAGACAGTCGCCAAGAAAGGGGAATTAAACTAGAAATTTCTCTCGACGAGAAATGGTTGCCCTTCAGGGGGATTCAACCGCTATTTATTTGTACCCTTTTCCTCATAGATGGCGCAGACATTTTCCGGAACAAACGAGTTGCATGTTCGCAGATGCGCATGCGGGTCGGGCGCTCGAGGTGGGCTCGGGACACGGGCTGTTCGCCGCCGATCTCGAGCTAGATCTTCTTCGCCCTGCGTCCGCCGTTGCCGGAAGCGGCCAACGGGCGGCGCGAGATACGAGCCATCATAGACGTAGATTATATATTCTGTTTCACCATATGATGTACCGCAGGAAAGGCTACAAGCGCGAGCTCCTTGCTCTGGGGCAGATCTCGACGGCACAGGCTCTCGTGCATTAAGGGCAGCTGCCAACGCTATGAGATTGCGCTTCTAGCCTTCGCTGCGGTACAACATAAGATGAAACGGAGTACAGTGGCTTACATAATGTAGAATAAGCTCCGATGTCCGACTGGATTCAAAGTTCCAACCACGTTCCAAATTATCGAAAGTTCAGGGTGCGGCGGTGCGGCCGTTTGGACCAGCACATTTAGCACCAATGCCACTTTGCAAAAAAAAAAAAAAAAAAAAAAAAAAAAATGGAGCTTAATATAAAGCTAGAAAACAAAAAAGAAATAAAGTGGCCGTTTTGCACTTCCTATATCCTATATCGGCCTGGTCTTCGTCTGAATACTGGTTTGCAAATCCGCTCCCAGGTTGTATGGTGTAAAGCTCATCTATCCTGGGAAAAGCGGCGCCAATCATTTTTGTGGAAATGCTTGAGACACGTGCCGCGCTCCACTTCTGGGAAGAACTAGAGCAACTAAATGAGCTGCGCTTAGAATATCGGCAGTCTGTTCTCCAACATTGTTGTAAGCGCCGACATTTTGATGCGTGTGCAGAGTAAACGCAAGTGCCGATCGTCATGATTCAAAAGTGCGACTTCCTCAGCATTAGATTCGGTATTAGGAAGCTCGTATAATATTGGTTTGCTCTGTCGCGAACTGTTCAAACATTTATGGAGGGCGGAAAAGCGTTTCCTGGGATTTCAGATGAATCTTCAGATAACTGTCAACCATGATTTTAAGCTACAATATGAAGAAGCGTCGTTAACCTCAAGCGTAGATTATTTAGTGGCACTATATATAGAAGAACACGGCGTCTGAAATCTAGCTCAGTGCTGCGCTGTTCGGCCATGATCTTCCCTAGTGCCACTAAATAAGCTACGCTTCAGGGTAACAACACTTGTCCCTATTGCGGCTTAAAATCATTGCTGCCAGTTATCTAAAAATTTATCTGAAATCACAGGAAGCGCTTTTTCGTCCTCCTCAAATGTTTGAACGCTTCGCGACAGGGCAAAGCAATATTACACAAGATTACTAACACCAAATCAAATGCCGAGGAAGTCAAACTTTTGAATCATGACAATTGGCAGTTGCGTCTGCTCTGTACATGCACCAAGATGGCGGCGCCCACAGCAATATTGGGGAACAGACTGCCGACCCCAAGCATAGCTCATTTAGTGGCGAGGTCCACACTTCTGCATGTCCAGAGATGCGGAGTTCGTCGAAGAGGTCCGCTTCTGCGCGTCGAGTCCAAAGCAACAAGAAGCATTCCTTTCCCACCCGTGAACTGTACCACGGGGTTCTCTGTCCAAGCAAGTGGCGCGGCACTATAGACTACTCGTCCACAATCGCGTGCCAAGTGCACATCAGCTGACAACATTGGCAACAGGTATGGCAAGAAAGGACACACTCCGTCTGTCTGCCTGTTAGCAAAAAAGAACCACTCAAATACACAAAGCCATGTTGCACTCGAGTTATCCTCGTAAATTCCATAAGTTGAAGGCGCTGGCGGCAAGTGCAGACTAAATTCATTTGATAAAATTCACGCTCACAAGTACCGCCAACCATTATTGTTGAAACGCGCAAGACACGTGCGAGGAGCGGGTGCTTCGCTGCAATTCGCTTCAAAAAGCCGCCCCCCCAAAAAAAAAAAGAAAAAAAAAAAATTGGGTTGAGTGTATATTTATACAGCCTAGAACTTGGTCTGCCTCAACGGGCGACGAGTTTCCCAGATGTAGACGAGTAATTTAGCCAGTGCAGTACAACCACTAGCCTGGGGTCTTTAACGTGCACCACGCAGTATAGTGATACACGACCGCACGCCGGTACGTTGCTCATCCAGATCGAAACGGGCAGGGGTGTTTAACGACTGCTACACTGGCTTCCCCCTATTTGCAAAGATTTGGAGCGTGTGGGTGATGACTTGAACACAGAACAAGCATCTTCGCATGTATTCATGAGCAGAAAGAATAAAGCAGTACTTATTTATTGCAAATCAAACTATATTACGTGATTTTCAATTAATTTTGATCGTCTGCGAGCACAAGGAGTTACTTATCCAGTGTTACTGCGTAGTTCTTGCCGTCTCTCTTGGTTTTCCATATGTTTTTCGTTCGTTTGGCACGTATACCCCCATGCTGGAAAGCGCCGGCGCCGTGTTCGCGCTAACAATGTCCGACAGTGCACATAAATACATGTATGAAGCGGTTTTAGCACCGTTTTTCATGCCACGATTTTAAAATAAAAACGCCGTAACTGACTAATTATTTCGTCTGCGTGTCTGGGAAATGTTCCAATGTGCCTAGTAGGTACGAATTATTCGTGATATTTGCTCTTATAATCGAGCGCAGGGAGGAAATGCACTCGCTTTTTTCCGTAAAAATGCATTACTGGAAGTCAATTTCGGACTGCTTGCTGTCTGCTTCAATTTGCAACAGCACACTAGCGCCAGTTGAACCTCTAGCGTACATTATAATAAGTCTATGTGCCGACAGAGCCGTGCGTGCCGACGGGTCGACGAGTCACCTGCCGGCGCCGCTTGAAACCATTGTGAGAGAAAGAAAGAGAGAGAGAGTGAAGAGCGAACTTTATCGGCACGGTCGCGAGGAGCGCGCTGTTCTCACCTGAAGAGTATTATCTTACATCGTGCGCTTTGAGTATCGGCACTTTGTTCTCTACATTGTTGTGGGTGCCGCCATTTTGGTGCTTGTGCAGAGCAAACGCCACCGCCGATCGGCATGATTCTAAAGTACGACTTTCTCAGCATTCAATTCGGTGCTAGAAAACTCATATAATATTGCTTTGCTTAGTCGCGAACTGTCTAAACATTTGTGGAGGGCGGAAAAGCGTTTCCTGTGATTTCAGGTAAATCTTCAGGTAACTGGCAAGCATGATTTTAAGACACAATATGAACAAGTGCCGTTACTCTGAAGCGCAGCATTTTAGTGGCAGGAAGAACATGCGCTGTTCCGCCATGACCTTCCCTACGGCCACTAAATAAGCTACGCTTCAGAGTAACGACACATGCGCTCTCGTGTCGCGCGCTCAACTGGTAGTGCGCTCTCGTGACGAGCGCTCTAGTGTCAAGCGCGCTACTGTCGCAGCGCCCTCGTGTCTCGCGCTCTAACGTCGGCGCTCTAGTGTCGCGCGCTCTAAAGGCGCTCTCTCTAAGGTAGCACCGGTTCATTTCTCCGTGGCATAGTAAGATCACTGTTGAAACAGGTGTTTCAACAGTGATATTGTCAAAACAAGATCTGACGTTGTGAACACCTTTAGGATTTATTTAATTGAAAAAGAAGCTGTCAGCAAAAAAGAAAACAATAGTATTTTTTTTTTGTTTTTGCTGCCAAGTGTATTGAATTTATATAGATGTCACATACGTCCACAACGTCAGTTCTATTTGTTTTGACAATATTAGACTTAGGTGAAGTGGACATCGGCTGATCCACTGCGCAATGGCGGAACAACCGACATTGCGAAGCGTGAGAATCTGAAACTTTGGCTGATAATCAGAAATGTTGCGAGCGCAAGCTTGTTTGCACCTTTGGCTTGAGCTCCCGCTGCCTGAGAACTGTTGCAGCTGGCGTGAAATCGAACACAGAGAGCTGACGCTTGTATCCATAATTGTGTAGGGATTCTACAGCTTGCAACAAACGTCAAACTTTTGAACGGATTCATTGAGCTTGCCAGAAGCACTGTTCGTAGCTTGAGCGTTACATGCGACTCCTGTTTTATGTTTTGCGCTCCCGTGCACTGAATGAATATTTCCTCCGGACGTTCACTTACGCTACCAAATAAGATGACATGATCAAGTAAGGAGAAACCCAAAGATTACTCCCATAGGAAGAGGGAAAAAAGACATGAATGGTTGTTGTTTATTCTGCCCTAGTTCCACAGAGCAACAAATAGGAACAATTAACACCAACAGCCTCAAGCAAAGAACACAATATATCTTCGCCCCTGCCCGTTTCGATCTGGATGAGCGTATCGGTGTGCGGTCGTGTATTACTAATCTGTGGTGCACGTTAAAGGTTGTACTGCATGGGCTATATTGCTTGTCTACAGCCGAGAGACAAGCCGCCAGTTGAGGCAGACTAACAAACAGACACACGAACACAAATGAAGCACACGCACAAAGGCATCTTTGACAAGCTGTCTCTCGGTGCTTTTGAAGTAAGCACGATCGATTGTCAGCCTGCCAAAGATACATTCGCGTGCGTGATTCATTTGCTTGAGGCGTGTCGGTGTTGATTGTTTTTATTAATCACTCTCGTTGGACTTGAGCATGAGCATAGCGATCCTCCAACTACCCAGAGCGACTCTACAGCCGGGAGCTAGCGCTATTACTTCGAAGCATGCTCTATCATCATTATCACCGTAAACTTTAATATTCGAAAATTGAAATGACCTCGTGGTAACTGGTTGGTGCCCTTAGTGCAGGGCTCCGTTGGCCGCCCAGATTCGGCGGGCTCGCTCAGCCAGTCGCTGCTGGTCACCGAGCCCTGTGCCGGATAGGGCCGACTTCCTGGAGGAAAAGGTGGGGGAAAGAATGAAGGTGATACCCTCACCGGGGGGGGGGGGGGGGGGGGGGAGGGGGGGGGGGATTCCCAGTTAGAGGGGTACACGCTGGTACAACCCCTACCAGGAGCAGTAACCGTAGTAGGCAGCGGTAACGCTCTTCTAAAGGCCCATAAACAGTTGAGTTTCAGAGCGTTTGGGTGTGTTTGACTGCATTGCGGCTGCGAAAAACCAGGACATCCCTGCTTCGTATGTCACGTGCCAAGATACTCTTTGAATTGAATTCCACGCTTCATACGAAGCATATATGTGCAGGTGATTCGCTTCCGTTTCTCGGCGCGGCGCAGTAAAATGCACTAAAGTGTAACTGTGTGTATGGGAATCTAAACAACCTATTGTGCTGGCATTAATTCTTGCTGTACTCCAGAATCTGGTATCGGCAGCCCTTGCAAGCACCAATATTTTCCCCGTGTCATCAAGGAACATGACCGCTCTCATTGATGTAACACATAAAACCAGAATATTCCTTTGCAGGTAGCTAGGTATTTATTTGTGCTCGTAAGCTCAGGCGCCACAGAGAGGCACGTAGCCCGTGCAATGATTGCCGGAGAGGCGTGTAAGGGGTGATAATGATAATACAGTGCAATATAATGTGATACACTAATAATGTACAATGAGGCACCACGAAGGAGGGGTCTAAGCTGATCGCAGGTGAGTGGCAGCTTCGCGACAAAGTTGCGGAACCTCGGCTCGGTCTCTAATGGGCACGTTTGTTATTCGTTTTTGCTACGTTCAAAAAGTGCCGACCAGCGGAGCCATCGATTGCAATTCTGTCGTGTCTATGTTTATACAGCTTGAAGTTAGTCAGCCCCGAGGGCGTCTAGAGTGCAGTATACCGCTGCTTGTCCGACGTCTTTAACGAGCCTCACGCAATAGTGATACATGACAGCACGCCGGTACGATGCTCATCCAGATTGAAACGGACAGAGGCGGTAATTTAAATTCACGATCAGTGAGCTTTAAGGTACGTTTATACTTCAACGAAACGTCGACGGGCGCGGCGTAGCGCAGCGCAGCGCACACTGATACTGATTGGTAGCAGGAATCGAGTTCCTGGTCGCCGGCCAATGAAAGGCGCGCGTTCTGCGCTACGCTGCGTTCCCTGCGCTCAACGTCGGAGTATAAACAGCACTTTACAGCACGAGCTTTCGCTACACGTGCTACCGATTCACGAGCAACGAGGCATCACGGTCAAATTTGAGCTCAAGAGAAAAACAACAACAGTAACAGCAAGAAAATCTCCGGTTTCAGGCATTTAGTACTAGTGTCGCCATCACGTTTAATAGGTTGGAAATAAAATAAACAGGATGATTTTATTTACACAAATACGGAAATACAACACTATTTCGTTTTCTCGTCGTGGTCTTAGAATTAAGATTAGAAGCACCCACGTACGGCCAAGTGTTTTGTCACGCTTGTCTTCTAAATAATTGTAATTAAAAGAAAAAGCCTTAAAACGCGCTAAAAACAGTCAAAACGGTCATATTTCTGGATTTTTTGAAAAATCTCCAGCGCTTTAAAGGAAAAATTCAAGGGCCGTACAACCTTTATTACGTCTTCATAAGGAACCTCCAATTTATCCATTGAGTGGCGAGCGGTTGAATCCCCCGACTGTAAACGGCTGCACTTTATTATAGTATTATCTCCCGGAGGTCGAGAAAGGTCAAAATGGCTAGTACCTGCGTCAATCCTGCTGACTTGCATAAACTGAGCAATGAAAATTATTCTACATTTGTTCCACTTGAATGTTCACTAGATAAAAAACACAACTGAAGATCTTGATTTGCTTTTTAATAACTGCGGTATTGGTTTCGATGTTATCATGTGTAGTGAAACCTGGTACAATGAAGACCCATCCTACTTCGTCGTTCCTTATTACAAACATTTTGCTTTAAGCCGAAAAGATAAGAGAGGGGGTGGGGTGTCTATACAAGTTCGGTTCCCCACAATTTCAGTTTTGGTAGCACAATTTACATTATCATCTGTGGATTGCGAAGTAATTACAGTACGAAATGAGTCAAGTACTTATTGCGTTATCAGCAGACGCCTATGTTTCCAAATTTATAGCCTTTCTAGAAACTTTGTTCATTTTGACACTGTAAACCATTATGATTGGGGTTGTGTGAATATTCATACAGCGTGTAGTCGGTCAGCCATTTTCAAAGTCGGGACGAGTCACTCGCTGTAGATGAGCAATTTAGCCAGTGCAGTATACAGCCGCTAGCCTGGGGTCTTTGACGTGCACCACGCAGTAGTGGTACACGACCGCACGCCGGTACGATGCTCATTCAGATCAAAACGGGCAGGGGTGGGGGTCACGGTAAACACATTTCCGTTGTATGTGGGTGGTGATTTTAACTTCGATGTAATGACAGCTTCGGCCCCAAGCGCAGAGTTACTAAATGTATTAGAAGCGCACTTTGTCCACAACGTCATTAATAGCCCGACACGTGTCACATACCCTTCATCCACTGCAATAGATTTCTTTATTACGAACTGCAATGTCGAACATATTACACCTGGCCTAACACTTTCCGGCATTAGCGATCACTTCCCAATTTTCTCGTTCGTTGCTAAAATTCCTAGAAAACAACAGAGACAAGAAATACGCCTACCCGTGCAACAAATCACTACTAGGACATTTGATAAAGTTCGAGAAGACTAGCAGCTTTAAGTGGAGCAACATTTTTAGCGAAGAAACTGTGGATACAGTGTACAACACGTTTGACGATAATAATGTCACGATATATAAGCAAAAGTTTCCGTACAAATCAATTAGGAAAAATAAACATTCTCGTAAGCCATGGATTTCAGCAGAATTATTGCATGAAATGATTATCAAAAACAAGCGTTTAACACATGTATTAAAACAAGGGATATAACAAAGGATTAAACAAAGGATTAAAGAAAGGATATAACAAAGGATATAACAAAGGATTAAAACAAAGGGTGTTGGCTAATGTTGAACATTACAGAAAGCGATTGGAGTCAGAATTAACAAAATGCAAAGAAAAAGCCCTACTATTATCGGTTTAACGAAACTATCAAAGGAAAACGTTTTTTTGGAAGCAACCCATAAGTGTCTTGCACCCATTTTCTGTTTCAACCACAAAAAAAAAAAAGAAAGAAAAACATTGAATGGGACGGAACACTTTGAAGAGCATTTTGCTGGTATACTGTAAATGACTTAATTTTCGCGAGGACCTAATTTTCGTGAACTTCGCGAATCGCCTACAAATCGCGAAAAATAGGTCCCGCGAACAATTTCGGTAAAGCGTAAACACATTAGAATCTATATTGATATCCGACTTCGTCGTGAAAATTAGAACCCGCGAAATATTCCAAAACTTTAGCTTTGTATAAAAATTCAAAAGAGCAAACACCAAGGAAAAGAAGAGGGCACAGGCCAGAGCGCTTATTCCAACTGGATGTTTAAGGGCACAGGGTAAGTCCTATACTCCCCATGCATTTGAGGCCATGTTGAGGAACATTTTTCTCGGTGACTATTAGGAGTATTCCTGTCATGTAAATATCATTTTGTTCGAAATATTGTGTTTTATCCACTGAACTAGAATTATTTGAACCAACCTAAAATAAGTTTTTTCATATGTTTTTATTCTAGTACTGAAATTTTAGTTGTTTTCATCTATTAAAAACCTCGTAACTCAAAAACTGCTAGGTGTACGTTTTTATTTTTAGTTCAGTATTTTTGAACACCCATGTATGTGGTAGGAATAAAAAATCAACCCTCTATAATGTCAGGTTAAAGAAAAAATGGTACCTATGTACTAAAAAACACTGTTTTGAGATAATTGAGTTTAAAGTAAAAAAACTGGTGAATAACAAATTTCTATTAACACCAACAGCCTCAGAGTCATTTTTTCAATAGCCGCCAGCTTGAAAGGCATTGCTAAAGTCATGTCTTCGCCTTTAGGCTTATCGCCTTGCATGCCGGGCCTCTTTTGTGACCTGCCATGTCGCTTGGTCCGTAAAGTATATTCGAGTGACGTCAACTTCCCTCAGCCACTTGATGGCTTTCCAAACAGGGTTCCATCCACAAAACTTCAAAACATTGGCTTGTGCAATGCTGCCACCATTGAATAAAGGAACAGCATTCAATGGCGCCATTTTGTCGTTACGAAAACACAAACGCTTGAATGTACACACGGTACACACCTGGGAAAAACGTGCACGGCGTCTCGTCATTGTCTTGGTTGAAAAAAAGCTATGCAATAGTTGCGAAATAATGTTTTGAGATTATCTGTTACTGGACAAGCTTTTAGGTCTTGTGTTGATTTTGTTTTGTTGGAGAATTCATCGATAAACAGGGAGTGTATCCCAAAAGGAGGCGTGGTCACCTGCTACTTGCTTTCGGAAGAAGTGATTTTCAGCCCGAAATATAGCTTTCTAAAAACACTGGGACAATGAAAAATGTGCAGAAAGAACTAAACTTTTCAAATTGCGAAAAAAACTAATATCGAATTTTTTTCTCAATTTTACCTTACCCTTTGCCCTTAATGCATTCCCCGAGGAAGACATAAAAAAAGAATTAGGCATGTGAAGGTAAAAAAGAAGAAGAAAAAAATTATTGTTATGGTTTATAGATGCATTAAAAAAAATTTAAACTAAATCTGACCCCTTGACACTAGCGAAAAAAAGAATGTAATAAAAATTCACAAATATAAAATCAGCAGGTCAAAGAGAAGGTTAGAAAACACTAAAATGACCCGCGTTAAGAAAAAAGGTCGAGGTATCTCATCTCTTTCTCGGACAGCGCTATTGATGGTGCGCTTATGCAAGCTCCCCCGAAAGACAATATGGTTTTCGCTTCATAGAGTTCTCGAGATCTTTTTTTTATGGTAATGCTTGAGGATCTTAGTCTGTTGGAATATGGGTGTGCAGTGGCAGTCGCGGACATGTATGGCGAGATGTCCCGATGGTGATGATTTCAGAGAAAGGTGATGCTCTCGAAGTCTCACGTTCACACAGCGCCCAGATTGTCCGACATAGACTTTTCCACATGTGAATGGAATTTCGTAGACTACGTTGATGTTGCAGTTGACGTACTTGTGCGTATGCTTGACGGTGCAGTTGTTGTTATTTTAATTTTGCGAATTAATCTTAGGACACAATTTTTTTAGTTTGTCTGGAGCTGAAAGTACCACTGGTACTTCGTACTTTGAGCCTATCCGTTTGAAGTTGTGTGATATGTTGTGGAATTAGGGTATCACTCCCGGCCGCGTTTTCTTCTCGCAATTTCGTTGTCCTCTTCCCTTGGGAGTTGTCAGACATTCTGTTACATCAAACAATAATGAATTGGTGTATCCAGAATCCTGCAGCCTCTGCACTTGTGCTTCGAAACTGCGCTTAGCCGTGTGTTCACAGGACTTGTGCAGGGCCGCTTTGAAGCAACTCTGCACTATTCCTCTTTTGATGATCTTAGAGTGGGCAGAATCAAAAGGTAGGAGTCTTTTTTTAGACCGTGGTGCATAAGTCCAGCAAGTGTGTGATTTTTCAAAGGACAGTTGTAAATCTAAAAAATGAAGCTTGCTATTAGTAGGTAACTCATGTGTGAATTTGAGTCCTTGAGCTTGTGTCATGAAACATCAACGTAGTCTACGAAATTACACAACGTAGTCTACGTTGAGTCATGAATCATCAACGTAGTCTACGAAATTCCATTCACATGTGGAAAAGTCTATGTCGGACAATCTGGGCTCTGTGTGAACGTGAGACTTCGAGAGCATCACCTTTCTCTGAAATCATCACCGTCGGGACATCTCGCCATACATGTCCGCGACTGCGACTGCACACCCACATTCCAACAGACTAAGATCCTCAAGCATTACCATAAAAAAATATCTCGAGAACTCTATGAAGCGAAAACCATATTGTCTCTCGGGGGAGCTTGCATAAGCGCACCATCAATAGCGCTGTCCGAGAAAGAGATGAGATACCTCGACCTTTTTTCTTAACGCGGGTCATTTTAGTGTTTTCTAACCTTATCTTTGACCTGCTGATTTTGTTTATATTTCTGAATTTTTATTTCATTCTTTTTTCGCTAGTGTCAAGGGGTCAGATTTAGTTTAAACTTTTTTTTAATGCATCTATAAAATATAACAATAATTTTTTCTTCTTTTTTACCTTCACATGCCTAATTCTTCTTTTATGTCTTCCTCGGAGAATGCATTAAACTTCCAGTTGGAGTAAGCGCTCTTTCCTGTCCCCTCTTCTTTTCCTTGGTGTTTTCGCTTTTGAATTTCTATACAATGTGTAGCCAACTAGCCCAACAGTTAATTTTGATTCAATATCTTTCTTCTACACTCGGCGCTTTTCCGTGTGTCTTTTCTGAAGATTGTGTTTCTTTTTACGTCAATTCCATCGCCTTCTCTACTTGCCAAGCAAGATTGTACTCTTTTGCCATCAGACACAGTGTGATTCCACAAGACGTTTGTGCGTTGTTTGGCAATGCAAGACCATCAATGCAACACGCCAAGAGGATGTGCAGGATTTTGCGGTCTGAGATGTGGCGACAGGTCCGGTTTTATCGGTCCTGTCTCAGCGCCCTTGCCGGCATCGGCATCCCCAATGATGGACACGTCACCAGATACAGGTTCTTCCTGACTACAGCCAGCCAAAAGACTGAATTCCTTTGGGGCTCTTACATCCCTCATCTAAAATACCTACGTTTTTCTAGGACGCAGCGGAAAGGCGAGTTTGTTACGCTCTTAGGCTGCGAGTCCCTTCCGGATGATATACGCGGTGTTCTTGAAAAAGGACCGAAATTTTGTACTGAGCCCCAACAGCAAGGAATACATATGGTGTCAAACGTCTATGACATCTCTACTAAAGCTCACGAAGAAAACCGACAGAGTTGCGTTTCTGACTGTATGTAAATACTACTAAAAGCTGGCCCTCAAAGCGACAGGAAGATACATTTCACTCGTATAGTCAATCACTTTCGAGAAAGCAAGTTAAATCTTCTAATATCAGACAAGGAAGGAGGTTTTGTTGTGACGACCAGAGAGATTTACCTTGATAAAGCCCAGTTCTCCATAGACGAGAATTTTAATTGCTTGGAGAGGTTCAATCCAAAAAAAGTGAAGGCAAAAGCACTCAAGCTGTGCAACAGATTAGATCTAAGCCAATTGAGAAAACAGATGAACTCTGCTAAAAGTGATCAATTAAAAATGTTTTTCACCGCCAAAACTCACAAAGAGGGTTGCCCTTTTCGTGTAATAGTAACTGAACGAGGATATTGGCAGGGAGCTATGTCCAAATTTCTTTTACGCCACCTGAACAGCCTCAATTTCTATGACCCTTTTCTAATTCTCAACTCAGAAACTTTGATAGACTACCTTAAATCAAGTGCTTCAACAGTAAAGTTTGGACTCTCCCTTGATGTGGAGGACTTGTTCTACTCGGTCCCTCACGCAAGAATGTTTGAAGCAGTCAGCGATTGCACAGAGGCTAATGGAACTGTGTCATTTCAAAATCAATGTGGCATACCATCCGAATCTTTCATGGAACTCCTTAGGTACTACCTCACATCTACCTTTGTAACTTTTAGCGGCAATACTTACATCCAAAAGAAAGGGATTTGCATTGGCTCCTGTGTAGCACCTGTCTTATGCGACATTTTTCTTTCCACCTGTGACAGGGCAATAGCCCAGAGCCTTCCCACAAACCTTGTAACACGTATCTTTAGATACGTCGATGACTATCTCGTTTTACTTTCCATCGGACCTGAGCAATATGATTGTGCTACATTCAACATCATAAGCAACACTTTCATGACACAAGCTCAAGGACGCAAATTCACACATGAGTTACCTACTAATAGCAAGCTTCAATTTTTAGATTTACAACTGTCCTTTGAAAAATCACACACTTGCCGGACTTATGCACGAAGGTCCAAAAAAAGACTCCTGCCTTTTGATTCTGCCCACTCTAAGATCATCAAAAGAGGAATAGAGCAGAGTTGCTTCAAAGCGGCCCTGCACAAGTCCTGTGAACACACGGCTAAGCGCAGTTTCGAAGCACAAGTGCAGAGGCTGCAGGATTCTGGATACACCAATTCATTATTGTTTGATGTAGCAGAATGTCTGACAACTTCCAAGGGAAGAGGACAACGAAATTGCGAGAAGAAAACGCGGCCGGCAGTGATACCCTACTTCCACAACATATCAGACAACTTCAAACGGATAGGCTCAAAGTATGAAGTACCAGTGGTACTTTCAGCTCCAGACAAACTAAAAAAATTGTGTCCTAAGATTAATTCGCAAAATAAAAATAACAACAACTCCACCGTCAAGCATACGCTCAAGTACGTCAAGTGCAACATCAACGTAGTCTACGAAATTCCATTCACACGTGGAAAAGTCTACGTCGGACAATCTGGGCGCTGTGTGAACGTGGGACTTCGAGAGCATCACCTTTCTCTGAAATCATCACCATCGGGACATCTCGCCATACATGTCCGCGACTGCCACTGGACACCCATATTCCAACAGACTAAGATCCTCAAGCATTACCATCAAAAAAGATATCGAGAACTCTATGAAGCGAAAACCATAATGTCTCTCGGGGGAGCTTGCATAAGCGCACCATCAATAGCGCTGTCCGAGAAAGAGATGAGATACCTCGACCTTTTTTCTTAACGCGGGTCATTTTAGTGTTTTCTAACCTTATCTTTGACCTGCTGATTTTGTTTATATTTCTGAATTTTTATTACATTCTTTTTTCGCTAATGTCAAAAGGTCAGATTTAGTTTAAAAAATTTTTTAAATGCATCTGTAAACTCTAACAATAATTTTTTCTTCTTTTTTACCTTCACATGCCTAATTCTTCTTTTATGTCTTCCTCGGGGAATGCATTAAACTTCCAGTTGGAGTAAGCGCTCTGTCCTGTCCCCTCTTCTTTTCCTTGGTGTTTTGCGCTTTTGAATTTTTATACAATGTGTAGCCAACTAGCCCAACAGTTAATTTTGATTCTTTAGCTTTGACCCAACTGGCGAAATATTGAGCCTGCAAAAGATAAGTCGTTTACAGTATTTAATAAGCACTTTGTGAAGTTGGTGCCTGGTAGCAACCCTGTTTTAGCGGGAAATGACATAACCACATACGCATTTGTAAGTGAGTCTATGTTCTGCCTTCCCACGTGTGAAAATCAGGTTATTATAGCACCTTCAGTAGTTTAAAAAATAGTAAATCTCAACATAAATGTTCCATAAATTAGGCCAATGAAATACGTACTAAACATGCTCGTCCCTTTACTCACGTTCATATTTACCCTAGCGTTAGAAACAGGCACGTTTCCTTTGATGCGAACTGCGAAAGTAACCGTAATTCATGAAGGAGGTGACATATATGATCTCTCCAACTACCGACCTATTTCAATTCTTCCATTATTTTTGAAAGGAGTTGAAAAAATTGTTCATTCGTGTCTAATACACTTTTTTAATAAGCATATACTGCTGTCAAATTCGCAATTCGGTTTTCGCAAAAATATGGAGACAGAAATTGCGCTAATAAAGTTATGCATTACACTGCATAATTTTCAGCGGGCTCGTGATTAGAACTGGCTGCCCGTGGCCCCGGCCATGTCTGTCGAGGGATGAGATGAGGCATACATAGATTTCCCATCTGACGCGTTTTTTTTAATGAGTTTTTGTGTCTTGTCTGCACATGTATGTGTGCATTGGACACGAGTTCTGGTACGCTAAGCTCTGTGGTATGGATGACACTGTCTTGTATGGCCTACTATGCACGGGTCAACCGTCTCAAATTCAAAAAGATGCCCCTTTTTTATACTCGGGGACCACTTTTCATGGTATTTCCGAAGAGAGGAGGACAACGCGCACAGCTTTAATCATCGTTCAAAATGGGAGAGATCACGGGTCTTTGCCTGCTCTGCCAATAAAAATTGTCGCCGAGTACAGTAAGGCACGTAACCCCCTCCCCTCACCTTTTACTACCTCTCCCTGACACCAGAGCTGGCACGCCAGCTGGAAAAGAATAGTCAACTGTAATCAAAAAGCTTGGTGTGAAAGGCTGCCGGTTGACAGCATCCACTTTTGGGACAGTCAGAACGCGGCAATCCTGAACAGCAGAGAGAAGAGAGAAAACATGTTTATTGGAAAGATGAACTGGTTATCCGCCGGAAATTTGCAGGATTGCTACTTCATACATGGGAAAGAGAGAACGGGGCAAAAAAGACAAAGAAAAAAAGGGAAAGAAAGAAATCTTTGAGGATGGATGACAGTTACTTTTGGAGGGTGTCCTACGGTATTTTATCAAGTTGAGTGGTTTGGAGAAAACAAATCAATGGGCTCGTCAGTTTGACTCCTTGCAATGTTGATGGCCATGGCCCCAGGAGATGATTGAGAGTGAGCGGTTCTCCGTTGTGAAGAGTCAGGGAGCTTATCATTTCCTTTCTTTGGTCAGCGTAGAGGGCGCAGTGATGAAAAAAACGTGTTCCAGCGTTTCTACGACGTCACAGCTCTCGCAGATGGAGGAGTCCAGCTGACCGGTGAGATTTAGATAATATTTTGTTGAGGCCACGTTCAGTCGTATTCGGTGAAGAGCGGTTTCTATCTGACGTTTGAGCTCACGAGGAGGGCGAAAGGTAAGAGAAAGGTCAATCCTATGAAGGTGTCTGTAGTGATATAATGGATTCACCCAGAGGGTGTTTACTAGAGCCGCAGTAATGCGGTTGGTGTAGCTCTGGCGTCTGAACGTGAAAATGGAATTACCAGTTTGGACGTAAGTTGATGTGCATTCTTGGCTGCCAAGTCAGCACTTTCGTTGCCTCTAATACCGCAATGGCTCGGGATCCACTGTAAAATTGGTGTGTGACCATTGTTTATATCATCTTTATGAATTTTAGGATCTGATGTACCAGCTGAGCATTAATGTTCTTGCTTTTGGTTGAGTTAAGGCTTTGAAGAGCTGCCCTTGAATCAGTAAAGAGTGACCAATTGTTTGGGGAACTCTTTGAAATAAAGTGAATTGCTTCTCTAATCGCTACTAGTTCTGCTGCCGTCGATGATGTTACATGGCCTAGCTTTCCCTGGAGTATTTTATTTATTGATGGTATAACAAAGCCGTAGCTGGAAGTTTCGTGAGTAGAAGACCCATCAGTGTACACATGAATTCGGGAACGGTGATGCGTATTAATGTTTTCTAGAGAATGTTGCCTCAATACCTCCGACGGAGTATGCTTTCTTGAATGTATCCCTGGAACATCTAATTTTATAGAAATTACTGGATATATCCATGGTGGTAACAACGAGAACTCTGCTGGTTCAAAATCTCGTGGAAGATCCGCGTTATTCACGATTAGGGAAAAACCAGACGCGCTTCCGCTGTTTCCGATATCTGCTAGGTAGTGGTCTTTGTGCCTTGTGAGGTGGCGGAGGTGCGCTCGAAGGGTTTATTGAAGTCTCAGCGCGCCAATCGGAACAGCCCCTGCCTCAGCTTCAGTTCCGGCATTTGAGAGGTGCATCTTGGGAGCCCTAAATAGGCTCGTAGAGCTTGAGCCTGCATACCTTCCAATGTTCTTATATTTGTACGGCACATCCCATGAAGTACCGGTAGGCTGTATCGAAGGAAGCCGACAAAAAGGGCGTTATATAGTTGAAAAAGGGCGGCTACAGAGGCGCCCCACTTAGTGCCACTAATGAATCGGATGAGCTGAATAATGTCGAGAAGCTTCTTTTCATTTGTTTTTTGTGCGATGTTCATGTCAAAGACTTGTCCAGAACTATTCCGAGGAATCTGTGCGTGTTCACATATGATATGGGATGACCATCAACTTTCAGACAGTACCTATGAGTACTCTTTCTGGTAAAAGCCATAGCAGCTGACTTTGATGGAAATAGAGATAGTCCACGCTGTTGTAAGTAACTGGATATGATCTCAAGGGATTTCTGTAAGCGGATTCGATTAAATCGCTGCGTAATTGATGACGTCCATTTGCAGATGTCGTCCGCGTAAAGTGTAATGTTGACGTCCCGGGGACGTTTGTTTACTAGTGCCAGGAGGGTAATATTGAACAGTGTAGGACTGAGAACTCCGCCTTCCGGCACGCCTCGAAATACTGTATGCTCAGTTGTTTTCCTGTCTGTTGTCTGCATGTGAACTGTTCGACTATCTAAGTAGCTTAATATCTACACGTAGAGACGTCCTTCTATTCTTGCATAGCTTAGGGCGTCACGGATAGCCTTGTGACTTGAGTCAAACGCGCTTTTATATCTAGAAATACAGCGGTAGTGATTCGCCGACACTTCCTTTGTTCTTGAATGCTAGTTGTGAAATCAATGACGTTGTCCAGGGAATTCCTCCCTCGTCTGAAGCCTGCCATACACTCAGGGTATATCTCAGATTGTGCAATGTACCATTCTATTCGAGTGTGAATCATTTTTCCATCACTTTGCCCACACAAGATGACAACGCGATTGGACGGAAAGATAATATGTCCAGAGGTGATTTACCTTGCTTAAGGATAGGTATGATGCGCGATGTTTTCCCCTCTCGGGGTACCTGGCTTGTTTCCCATGACATGTTGTAAAGTTTTAAGAGCCCTGTCTACCCTAGTTACCAAGATGAGCTAATGCTGAGTAAGTTATACCATCCGGTCCGGGAGAAGACGAGTAGTTCAATCCGGAATGTGCATCTTCCAGTTCACGAGCATCAAATAATATGTCATGTGGTTCCACGCTCGGATCTGACTATGAAGTTTAACAAGTGTTGCCACCGGATTCGCAACATTTTCTGAAAGTTTTTTTGCAGTAGGCTTCAGCCAAAACTAGTTCCGAAACATCTTGTTTGAGTGCAAGTGCCCGGAAAAGGTAACGTTGTTGAGGTGGTGTCCGCAAGCTCCGTGCTAGGTTGTATATCTGAGAAAGAGGCCTGCGTGGATCTAAAGTTACGCAGCGAGCCCTCCAACGGCGCCTAGCCAGTCTGTCTATGTAACGTTTTATACGTTTTTGTTGGCGTCTCGTTTTGCTCAGATCTTCAGGGTCGTGTGTTTTTCTAGCCTTTCGCTCGCATCTTCTTCGAAGCGCGCGAAGTCGTTCATATTCTGCATCGATGAGAGGGTAGGTTTGAGGCAAGTTATATGTTTTCGTGGATTGCTTCACAACCTCTTGAATACCATTAAAAACGTCTTCGTTGCTGTCAAATGAATCACACGCGTTTTCAAAGTTAATTTTAAAGAAAGACCAATCGGTGCGCCTAATTGGAGAAGATTCTTTATTTGACCCAAATCCCTTGAGCAGAGTGTAGGTTGGAACATGGTCACTCCCATGGCATTCGATGTCTCTGAACCACGTAATTAAATTCAAAAGACCTGCGCTAGCAAATGTCAGATACAGCCAGCTACTCCTCGTAGTTCCACGGAAAAAAGTAGGACTTCCATCGTTCAGCGAAAAGAAGCCATGCTGATGGGTAAGTGTCGCAAGTGAGGTTCCCCGTATGACACTTCCCATAAGGGGTGATGGGCGTTAAAGTCCCCCGTTAGGATGTGAGGAGAAGGAGTGTTTTCAATAATAGAGTTAATACGTTGGGTGTTAAACTGAGTATTTGGCGGAATATATGCCGCGATTATGGTGAATATACGGTGATCGTTTTTGACAGTCAACGCTACGTACTCGTTGTTAGCGTCAGGTGGAAGGGCGTGAGAAATATAGGTAAGGTCATTCCGAACCGCGACTAGTACTCGGCTTGTAGCTGCACCTCGCGTCGACTGAAAAACCTCGTAACCGGATAGACGAAAATCACTAGCAATGTTTGATTCCGACAAGGCTATGACAGGAAATCGGTACATATGGCAAAATTCTCGAAAGTCAGATAGTCGACTGCGGAGGCCCCTTGCATTCCATTGGAAAATGGTCGCTTGTGACCGAATTTGCTCTACTGATAACATATATAGGCTAGGAGAGAGGGCTTGGACAGAGCATAAAGTCAGCCAAAACCAAAATTGTAAGCGCAATACTTTCAGGCGCCGTGCCTTCCATACCTTGTAAAATAGATCTTTGCGGTTTTAAAAATAAATAAATAAATAGGCTGTGGTAGTACATGTATGGTAAAAATCGGTAGCTGCCTTGAAGCAAAAATGTCTCCTTGAAAGCCAGAGTGTTAGCTTGTGAATCAAGAGTACGGCGACAACATTCGTAAATAAATTGAAAAAAAAAAGTTTACGAAATTTTTGTTTATTTTCCTGTAGTCGGGGTTCCCTGAGGTCTGTTTTTCTAGCGATTGAAGCATAACATGACCGGTGTTCGTTTCTTCGGGTGAGGCGAGAGTGGTAAAACTTCAGAGTACCATTACAATAAAGGACTCTAACGAAAGGATCGCTTCAATCGCGTGATGGAACGTTGATGCCGGTGGAATCGTTTTCAATATTTTACGAAGTGCGATGAATACCAGCGGTATTATGGTTTTGAAAAACGATGTAGTACCTGTTTTCCCTGCCTGGTTTGGTGCCGAGGTACGCGAATCGGAAGGCGCGTGTGAACAGTCTTGGGTAAGTTACTTTTAAAAAGTAATTCGTTACAGTTACAGTTACTTTCCGAAAAATGTAGCGAAGTTACCGTTACAGTTACTGCAACAAAAGAGTAACTCGTTACTGTTACAGTTACTTTTAAAAAGTAACGACGTTACTTTTCAGTTACTTTTCTATAACACAAAAATTGGAAAAATTAGAAAACGCCCCTCACCTAGTTTTATTGCATAAAGTTAAACACTACGCTTTTTACTTCATATTGTAACTTAGGAGAAGTTGCTTCTCGAAATTAGTGTTTGAAAATTTCCACGCCAGAGTAGTGGCGCAAATCAAAATACAAAACATGCGAAGTGTGGAGTACTGACGCTAATCAAAATACGAAACATGCGCAGTGCCCTCCGCGTGTATTGTTGTTTCACGGTTGATTCACCCGATTATAAAGCGTTTCCACAGAAAAAAGAAAAACCACAAAATAGATAGTGCTTCAGGACACTAAGATGTAAGTGTTTAGTCACAAAGTACAAGCGCGTGGGTAAAGATAACTCGATTTTTTTCATGATATCCACACGTGGCTATATTTAGGGTCGTGACTCGTGAGAAAGTACGTATTCACAAGTTTGTGCAAGGCCAACTTGACACTCGAAATGTCGGAATAGACGATTTGGAAAGTGCAAGGAAAATCTTGATTGTACCCCTTCGATTAGTGATATATTATTCATAAAACACTGAGAAGTAACGACAAAAGTAACGTCGTTACTTTCATCGTTACCTCAGAAAAAAGTAATAGAACTACAGTTACAAGTTACATTTTAAAAAAGTAACTCGTTACAGTTATAAGTTACCAAAAAAGTAACGAAATTACAGTAACGCGTTACTAGTAACGCGTTACTACCCAAGACTGCGTGTGAAGTGATGTCTTTGATGATTTGTTTTTCCCAAAAAGATGGTTTTCGTGCTTCTCTGAGTGCGACTGTTGTAGTAGTCGCTACAGCTCCAGGATCGTCGCTTTTGTTCTCCAGGTTCTTAAGAGGAGGGTACTCCTGAGCATTTAGTGACGGCACACTACTGGTGGTGATTCTGGACGCTGGTTGGCCACCTTCAGCCGTTTCCTTGTTTGCCTGACGTTTAGCGTGCACGGCATATTTTGCCTCGCGAAAAGTGGTGTTGTGTTCTAGCCGATACCTTGTAACTTCAGTCTCTCGTACCTTGACTGGGCACTCGGCTGAGTTAGAGGCGTGCTGTCCTTGACAGTTCACGCAGTTGGGATTGGCTTCACACGTGCCTTCGTTACGCAGTCCACATCGATAACGCAATTGAAACTCTGCTGTGCAATATGGCCGAACTTGTAACATCTATAGCACTGCAAGGGACGTGCTCGGTAGGGGATCACCTCAGTTCTTACAAGCCCCACTTTGACGTGTTGAGGAGCTACTTTCCCTGTGAAGGCGACTCGCACTACGGGTGACGTCTTCCCAAGTCGCTTCACCTCTGCCACTCCAACGGAGGACCGCAGATGTGTTTTAATGTCGTCTTCTGTGCAGTCAGGGTCAATGTCTCGCAGAATGCCAAAACAGTTTGAGCGATCTCTCGGCAGAAAGGCTCTGACCGGTACTGTGCATAGCTTGGACAGCTTGAGAAGCTTCGCTTTAAAGAGAGGTCGCTTCACATCAACTGCGACAATGTTCCGAGCTTTGTTAATCCGGAGAACATTCACCATGCCTGGAGCAACGTTGTTCAGGTAGTCTGTAAGCTTGAGTTTGCTGAGCGACTCGACCTTATGGTTCTCAGTCGGGGTGAACAAAACGGTGCATCCAACTTGTAGGTTGCCTTCATCCTTGAGAGATGAAGCATGACACCGTGGGTCCGTCTTACGCCTCTTCTTTCCTTGAGCAGTCTCGAATTCATCGTCGTCGGGCAGCATGTCGTCGTCATTGCAGGCAGACACGATTGTAGAGGAAGTGCAAGTCATTGCATCTGTAGCCGGTTCCTTGGGCGGAATTTGACAGCAGCCTTTGAAGGACGTCCCCGAATCTGCTATGTCTTGCAGGACGGCGAGCATCAGTTGGTCTGTTGATTCAGGGTTCATTTTTGCAGGAAGCTTGGCCTCCCTGAAGGGGGCCCTTCGCGAAGAGAGGTCCGATACTTCTCTGCTGTCACGTAATCGGTGGATACGAAGTGCCGGCCCGCTATTTAGCAAATATTTGGCTATATCTCAGGGGACACAAATAAAATTACCAGAAGCAATGTCGTTGTCGTCCCCGAACAGCACATGGGCTGCACATCCTCACTGCGCACAAAGATCTCTGGAGAGTCAGAGCGACAAAGTGAGTAGCAAACATGGTAGAAGAACGTTTTTTTTTGTTGGTTTCTTTACTAAACTGTCATTATGCAACATATGCACAGTTTTTATCAGCATCGCCTTGTCAGGCATATATTGCCTTTAGCCATGCCCCTCAAGAGAATGTTGTTTTGAATAAATTGTTTTTGTTGTATGTATGTATGTATGTATGCATGTATATATGTGTGTATGTATGTATGTATGTATGTATGCATGCATGCATGCATGCATGCATATATCGCCGCGCCCAGGGCTGAGAAAGAAACGCTCGGTCACGGACCTCCAGAAAGTTCTCGTTTATTCATGTACCGCACGTAACTTCTATCATTTATTCCTGCTTTTGTTTTCTAGAAAGTGCATGTTCATTCTCGCCCGATCACGCGACGCTCGAGCCGCTTTCGCCGAATCTTCGAGATAGCGACGCACTCTAGATAAAAGGCCGCCTGCGACCTTTTCAAGTCAGTCTCGCCCCAGCGTTCGACCCTGCTGCCACGCCGACTTCGACGCCCGCGACGCTTTATTATTATCTTTTGTACTCTTTTATTTTTGGCACAAGTTCGCCACATTAAACGTTGATTCCTTCCTGCTTATTTATTGTTTTTTTTTTTGTCACCACCCGTGACATTTTGGTGGATGTGCGGGGTAATCGCATGTCCGTACAGCGCAGCCCGCCAACTTCCCGCAGTACAAGTCCAAACCCAAGCTCCGGAGGACCCGACGAAGACTAGATCGAGAACCGGTCAAGTCGCCGCATCCGAGGTCTACCCCCGGAACACGGACTTCTGCCACCCACGACTAAGCCGAAGACGAGGATGGCCGACCAGGCGCAGACCCCGGCCGCTTCTGCCGTCGTGTACCTGCCGGTCGCACCCAGGACTCCAACGCCGTTCCACGGAGACGTCCACGAGGACATTGAAGACTGGCTGCAACACTATGAACGTGTAGCCCGCCACAACGGATGGACGACTGAGCGATGCCTCCACAATCTCTACTTCGCACTCGAAGGGACAGCGAGGCATTGGTTTGAAAACCACGAAGCGTCCTTCACTACGTGGGAGTCCTGCGCCGCCGAGTTGAAGCGAACGTTCCTCAACCACCACCGTCGGCAGCGAGCAGAGGACCTTCTTCAAACCAGGGTGCAGGGCCCCAACGAAACCGTGACAAGCTTCGTAGAAAATGTCATGCGCCTATGCGCCCGAGCCGATCCGGAGGCAGCCGAAGAGAAGAAGCTTCGCGTCCTTATGCGTGGCGTGAAGGCTGAAATTTTTGGGGGCCTTGTCCGCCATCCCCCGACAACCGTCGACGGTTTTGTGGCTGAAGCCACTAACATCGAGCGAGCGCTGTCGGCCCGAGCAAGCCATTATCATCGACTCGCCGGCGTGCCTGCTCCTCGAACCGCCGCATTTTGCCGACTAGACCTGAACGCCACCGGTGTCGACGGCCTTCGGGAAATCGTCCGCGACATCGTCCGGGAGGAGCTCCGGAAGCTGCTGCCTGCTGCCAACCAGCCGGCTGAGCTGTCGATCGCCGAAGTGGTGCGCGAAGAAGTCCAGCGGGCAATTCAACCGGAGGCTCCTGCCTGCGTAGCACCACCCGAAGAGTCCGCCCTGACCTACGCCGCAGTGGCCCGACGGCCACCGCTTCCTCCTCCAGCCTATGTTGCGCCGCACCGACGTCGTTCTCCTGCACCGCAGCACGACCACCGCCGCGACGACCAGGTGCAGTACGCCGCCCAAGAGCCCCGCACACCTCGGAAGACCGACGTGTGGCGAACGCCCGACCGACGCCCACTGTGTTTCCACTGCGGAGAAGCAAACCACACCTACCGCCAATGCCCATACCGACGACTCGGGCTGCGGGGGTTCCACCCGAACGACCCACGCCCCCGTAATGGTGAACGCCCTACGGAGATCGACGAGTACCTGCGACGACCTCAGTCGCCCGAGCTTGCGTCCCGCCGAGAGTTCCGGTCGCCTTCGCCCCGACGTCCAGCTTTGCCCATGCACCGACCCCGACGTGAAAGCCTGTCGCCCCTCGCTCCTCGCCGGGGAAACTAGGCGCGGCAACCCCTGGAGGTGGAGTTGCCGAAGACGACCGACGTAAAGAGCCTCCAAGAACGACGGAGCGCTCCCACTCTCGCGACGCTACGCATCACAACGACGCTCCTGCTTCGGTGTCCAACAACCTAAACGTTGTTATCGACGGCCTCGACTCATCGGCACTCGTGGACACCGGAGCAGACTACTCAGTCTTGAGTAGGAGGCTCTCTCGCCGCCTTCGAAAAGTCATGACGCCGTGGGGTGGACCACAAATAAGAACCGCCGGAGGACACCTGATTACACCAGTCGGGAGATGCACCGCTCGCGTCGAGATTCACGGCGAAGCATGCGCTGTGAAGTTCGTCGTTCTGCAAGACTGTTCGAGGGACGTCATTCTCGGAATGGACTTCCTGCGTGAATACGGCGCCATCATCGACCTTGCGAAGAACAAGCTGACGCTTCGGAAGCCTGTCCCATCGGTAGAAAATACCAAACCGACGTTAGCTGCAGTGCGAGTCCTCGCCAGCCACGTAAACCTGCCGCCGCTGTCCAGTGTCTTCGTGCCCATCGGGACCGAAGGAGCCACCTGCGGTGTAGCACTGCTGGAAGGAAGCGTCCAACTTCTCCTCGGACGAGGGATTGGCATTGCAAGAGGCGTAACAGAGCTCCAGGACGGGCGCACCGTAGCCCTTGTCACCAACTTCCGGCAAGAGTCGCAGCACCTTACAAAGGGTACAGCTGTGGGCTACGTCGAGGAAATTGAAGACTCAGCCGCGATCGCCGTGATCTCAGAAGACGCCTCTCCGACGCAGAACAAGACAATCACGTCCTCAGAGCTCGACATCAACCCATCCCTCCCAGCCCCACAACGACGACAACTTTGTGACCTTCTCGCCGAGTTCAGTGGGTGCTTCTCCGCGTCGTCGAAAGTGCGCCAAACGACGGTTGCGAAACATCGGATAATTACTGATGACGACGCACTCCCTGTGCATCGGCCGCCGTACAGGGTCTCCGTGAAAGAAAGGGAAGCCATCCAGCAGCAGGTACAAGAAATGCACGACGACATTGTCCAGCCCTCAAGCAGTCCGTGGGCTTCACCGGTAGTTCTGGTGAAAAAGAAAGACGGGACTCTTCGGTTCTGCGTAGACTATCGCCGACTGAACGCCGTAACAAAAAAGGACGTCTACCCGCTGCCACGCATCGACGACACCCTGAACCGGCTACGCCACGCCCGATACTTTTCGTCGATGGACTTGAAGAGCGGGTACTGGCAGATTGAGGTCGACGAACGAGATCGTGAAAAGACGGCCTTCGTCATGCCGGACGGACTGTATGAGTTTAAAGTAATGCCGTTCGGGCTGTGCACAGCGCCGGCAACCTTCCAGCGCGTTATGGACACCGTCCTTGCCGGCTTGAAATGGCAAAGCTGTCTCGTCTACCTCGACGATGTTGTGGTCTTCGCAAGCGAATTCGACGAGCACCTGAGACGACTGCGAGCCGTGCTACAGGCCTTCAAAGCTGCTGGGCTGACCCTCAAGCCTTCCAAGTGTCGGTTCGCCTATGGTGAGCTGAAATTCTTGGGCCACGTCGTGAGTGCTCAGGGTGTAAGCCCTGATCCCGCCAAGACGTACGCTGTCTCCGAGTTCCCGAAGCCATCAGACAAGAAGACCGTTCGAAGATTCCTTGGGCTGTGCGTCTACTACAGACGTTTCGTTCGTGACTTTGCGCAAATTTCTTCACCGCTGACGCATCTGACGAAAGACGACGTGCAGTTCCAGTGGGGAGAGGAGCAAGAGCAAGCGTTCGACGAACTCAAGCGAAGGCTCCAGTCGCCCCCTATCCTCGGACATTTTGACCAGTCGGCGGAGACTGAAATCCACACGGACACCAGCAATACCGGTCTCGGTGCGGTACTCGTTCAGCGACAAGAAGGGGCAGAGAGAGTAATCGCTTACGCAAGCCGGGCGCTGTCTAAGGCAGAACAAAATTATTCAACGACCGACAAAGAATGTCTTGCTGTCGTCTGGGCGATAACCAAGTTTCGCCCATACTTGTACGGGATCCCGTTTCGCGTGGTCACAGACCACCACGCCCTCTGCTGGCTCGCAAACCTCAAGGATCCGTCCGGACGCCTCGCCCGCTGGAGCCTTCGACTGCAGGAATTCGACGTAACCATTGTGCATAAGTCTGGCCGCAAGTATAATGACGCTGACTGTTTGTCTAGGGCTCCAGTCGAACCTCCAATCTCCGGCGCGGACGACGATGACGACGCCCGTTTTCTAGGCGCAGTTAACGCTACCGACATGAGGGCACTGCAACGCGACGACGCGGAACTTAGCTCCGTGATCGACAGCCTCGAAGGTCGAGGAGGCTCTGTCCCACGGGTCTTTTCTCGGGACCTACCGAGCTTTGTCCTGCGGCGAGGCGTGCTCTTCAGAAAGAATTTCGGAACCAGCGAAACCCCCTGGCTACTGGTTGTCCCCGCCAGCCTCCGAGAAGAAATTTTTCAAGCGTGCCACGACGACCCAACGGCCGGACATCTCGGCTACAGCAGGACCCTTGCCCGGATTCATGACAAGTACTACTGGCCAAAGCTTCCGAAGACCGTCCATCTCTACACACGATCGTGCCATGAGTGCCAGCGACGCAAGAAACCACCGTCAAAGCCAGCAGGTCTCCTTCAGCCGATTACTCCGCCAACCAAGCCCTTCCAGCAAATTGGAATGGATTTGCTGTGTCCTTTTCCGCCGTCGACGATGGGGAACCGCTGGATAATCGTCGCCACCGATTATCTTACTCGTTACGCCGAGACGAAAGCCCTTCCTTCGGGGACTGCTGTCGAAGTCGCCAAGTTCTTCATCGAGTCCATCGTCCTCCGCCATGGCGCCCCCGAAGTACTGATCACAGACCGAGGGTCATCGTTTATGGCACAGTTGACCCAAGAGATCCTGCGTCTAAGCCACACCGAACACCGTCGAACAACGGCATACCATCCGCAGACCAACGGGTTGACGGAGCGGCTCAACAAAACAATCGCCGACATGGTCTCTATGTACGTCGACGTGGAGCACAAGACCTGGGACGAAGTGCTGCCCTACGTCACGTTCGCCTACAACACAGCAGTGCAAGAGACCACAGGAGTGACGCCCTTCCAGCTGGTGTATGGCCGGGCGGTGACGACTATGCTAGACTCTATGTTGCCGCACGAGTCAGTCGACGACGGGAGCGATGACGCCCAGGTGGTTGCTCAACGGGCGGAAGAGGTCCGCCAGCTAGCCAGACTACGAATTCAAGACCAGCAACATGTCGACGCTCGCCGGTATAATCTTCGTCGCCGCGACGTCCACTTCCAGCCCGGAGACAGAGTTTGGGTGTGGACGCCGATTCGTCGTCGCGGTCTCAGCGAAAAACTCCTGAAGCGCTACTTTGGGCCCTACAAGATCATCCGACGCCTCGGCGATCTGAACTACGATGTTCTACCCGACGGAACGCGCCCATCTGCAAGACGTCAGCCGCGACCCGAGGTGGTGCATGTCGTCCGGCTGAAGCCGTATTACGAACGATAGGACTCTCCACTCTCGTCGACGAATGAACTGTGGACTGTGAACTCCGGCTAGCAATTCTGCTGTCCTTTTGTTTTTTGTTTTCCGTTTTTGTGCTGCATCGGGACGATGCACTTTTAAAGGGGGGGATAATGCCGCGCCCAGGGCTGAGAAAGAAACGCTCGGTCACGGACCTCCAGAAAGTTCTCGTTTATTCATGTACCCCACGTAACTTCTATCATTTATTCCTGCTTTTGTTTTCTAGCAAGTGCGTGTTCATTTTCGCCCGATCACGCGACGCTCAAGCCGCTTTCGCCGAACCTTCGAGATAGCGACGCACTCTAGATAAGAGGCCGCCCGCGACCTTGTCAAGTCAGTCTCGCCCCAGCGTTCGACCCTGCTGCCACGCCGACTTCGACGCCCGCGACGCTTTATTATTATCTTTTGTACTCTTATTTTTGGCACAAGTTCGCCACATTAAACGTTGATTTCTTCCTGTTTATTTATTGTTTTTTTTAGTCACCACCCGTGACAATATGTATGTATGTATGTATGTAAGCATGTATGTATGTATGTATGTATGTATGTATGTATGTATGTATGTATGTGTGTGTGTTTGTAGGTATGTAAGTATCAATGGCGGCCCAGATGATAAAAGATGGCAGCGCGCGACACTTCGCTCGCGGGCGGAGAGAGAGAAAAAAAGAATTCTTCCAGATCCCCTTAGCATCAAGAGGGTGAAGACTCTATGAGCGACGGCGGCGGCTTTTACGACGAAGGGACAACTCTTAATACATGGTCGATCTTGCCCATAGCCCCAACACTTGCTCATTTTGCTGCCACGGCAGTTCGTATCTGTGGAACGAAGAGAAAGCAAAATCGTTTGGTGAGGATAACGCGGGAGTCTGCAGGATCGCTGTAAACTCCAACCCGAATTTGAATCAAGAGGATCACCGCTGTTGATGGTTGGGTTGTGTCACTTTCATGGAAAGGGGTAGGAAAAGGTTAGGTTAGGTTCGAAGCTTTGTGCGGTTAACCTTTCTCATACGAAACTTGTCCCATCTCCGTTGTGGAGAGCCCGCGCACGCCCCCGGAGTCTGGGACTTCACCAAGAGAAAAAGCGCGCACAAGTGAAACATCTATAGGCAACAGCGTTTTTTTTCCTCATCAAAAAAGAAAAAAAAAAAAAAAAAAACTCAAATCCGCTTTAAGAGAAAAGAGAGGCTCCGCCGCCCTGCCTGCTGACGGCATTTCTCTTTGCACACCTTAGGCCCCCCAAACGGTCAGCCGATAGTATTAAAATTTTCTAGAAAGAGAGAGAAAGAGAAAGGCGCGAAACTCCTTCACTCTGGCCGGGTAATGGGAGAGCATTTTAGAGAGAAGAGAGAAGAGACACGCTCTCCCCCCCTCCCCCCCCCCCTGGCGACTAAAGTTCTCACATACTTTTTTTGGTACTTTTCTTCAGGAGGGGAAGGTAATCCGAAGTCGGGGTACGTGGCGATAGCAAGCAGACGACAAAGGGAACAAGGGACTGGGGGGGGGGGGGGGGGGGGGGCGCTTATGGTAGAGAGGTCCAACGAGTGAGAAGGTCCAACGAGACAAGAGGTCCAATAGCCACATGACAGCCGAGTCAAGAGGTCCAACGAGTCAAAAGGTCCAATTTGTGTCAAGAGGTCCGACGCGTCAAGAGGTCCATCGAGACAAGAGGTCCAACGCGTCAAGAAGTCGAACGCGTCAAGAGGTCCATCGAGCCTTATTTTTATCTTCTCGGTTTATAATGATATTGCTATTGCTTGTGACGGTTACTGACTGTTTGACCTATTTTAATCATTTTGGAGAATACAAATACTACATTTCTTGATAATTTGACCACCACGAACAAGAAGCTTCTCTGGATGCTGAGAGAAAAGGCTGCAGAAAAAGAGTATCAATTTGTCTGGCAGAAAAATGGCAACTTGTTCGCACGAAAAAAGCAGGGTGACCGTGTAATAAAGATTGAATGCGAGGCAGACTTCGATAAGATTGTGTGAAAAGCCGGCGGGTTGCGATATGTATTTTTTCTTTTCTTTTCTAATGGACGTAACGTCTACTTATCACGATCGAATATCGTTTACTCATCTTGTTCAAGAATGTCTTGTCTATAACAAAGATATGCTTTCATTTTTCCACTTAAATGCTAGAAGTCTTGGCAATAAACACGATGATGTTGATATGTTTCTGAACTCTTTAAATTTTACTTTTGATGTACTAGCATTCACTGAAACTTGGTTTACGAGCAGGGATGACGTTGTCGGGTTCATAGGATATAATAGCGAGGGAGTATATCGAAGTGGTAAAAGGGGAGGAGGGGTCTCTGTTTATTTTTCGTGATAACTTACATTATGAAGTATTGCCTGAATTTTCAAAAATATGCTCAGACTACGAAGCACTTGTGGCTAAATGTCGTTCCCTGGTAATAGTCACTGCTTATAGACCCCCCGCCGGGTCGTTGATGAAGTTTCTTGAATTCATTCAGAACGTTATGGAATATGCTGCCTCACTGAACCTTTCTATAATCTTAATAGGTGACTTCAATATTGATATGACCTCGCCCGTGAGTGGATCCCTTGAACTGCTTGATATTGTTCAGTCCTACGGATCTGATAATGTAATAAACTTGCCGACTAGAATCACGGTGGAAACAGAAACGCTAATTAATCTCTGTATTACAAATTGTCATACCGAGGCTGCTGGTGTCTTTTCTTGTGATTTAAGTGACCATTTTCCGATATTTAGTTTTATTGTCGGTCCAGTAAATTTAAAATTGAGCTCTAATAATGCGGCTGAGACATTTAGAAGAATCGATAATAGTTCAATTGAGCTGTTTCATTCTAAGGTATCGAATATAAACTGGGAGTCGGTAGTAACTGAAAGGGAACCAAATAAATCATATGGTATATTTTTGGACCTCCTACAAAAGTGTTATGAGGAGTCATTTCCATGGCAAGAGTTTAAAAAATATAAAAAGTCCAAAAAACCTTGAATCTCAAGTCAGTTATATAAGCGTATAAAAGAGCGCAATAAATTATATGATAAGTTCGTCAAGACAAGAGATATCTCAATATTACAGGAATTTAGGAAAGTGAGGAACAAACTCAACGCTGATATCAAGAAACCTAAAGCTCAATACTACAAAAATAAGTTTAATGCAATGTATAACAATCCGCGGAATGTCTGGCAAGCCGTAAATGAACTTTCTTCTAGGCCTCGTGCACATGCTCCAAAAGAACTTACAATCGAGCGGGTTACTTACTCGGGTCAGTCTCTTGTAGATAAATTTAATTCCCACTTTCTAGAATTCGGTTCTTCTACTATGCCCTCAGCGAGAACGCCTACATGTGAGTCTTATGTTGGACACCCTTTACGTAACTCAGTATTTCTGGCACCTACCACTGAACTAGAAATAACTACTATCATTAAATCCTTAGGGAATAGCGGTGCCTGTGGAGAAGATGGGCTATGTTCTAAGCCAATCAAAGCAGTTTCCTCTTTCATATCTACTCCGCTTTCGCATATCTGCAACCTTATTTTAAGTACCGGTATCTTTCCAGAAAAAATGAAAATAGCGAAAGTCTGTGTGATCCATAAAGGTGGTCCCAAGAATAATATGAATAACTATAGACCAATATCAGTAATTCCAGTCTTTTCTAAAGTAGTGGAACGCGTTATTTACAAACGTTTAAGTGATTTCTGTAATAAACATAATATTATTACAAACAACCAGTATGGTTTCCAAAAAGGTAAATCAACTGAAATGGCACTGCTAAATATCAAAAACAAAATCATAGACAATATTGAAAATCAGTTCTATACTCTGGGTGTTTTTTTAGATTTCAGGAAGGCCTTCGATTCTATAAAACACGACATCCTACTCCGAAAGTTACCGCTGTATGGAATAAGAGGCAGTGCGCTAAACTTGATAAGCAGTTACATGACCTCACGTTTTCAATATACCGTCCTCAATGATATGCGCTCTCCTTTAGCAAAAATTCGATACGGTGTGCCGCAGGGGTCGATTCTCGGGCCATTACTTTTCCTTCTTTACATCAACGATATAGTAAACATCCCACAAACACCTAACATAAATTTATATGCAGATGATACGAATGTATTCTTTACTGGTAGCTGTTTGGATAGCATAGAAAGAGAAACAAATAATTGGCTGGAGCAACTTCATTTATGGTTAGGCTCAAACCAGTTAGAGCTGAATACGGCAAAGACTAAGTACATTATTTTTAGAGCAAAAAATAAGACCATAACTAGCGAAATTAGTATATCTTTTCAAAACTCGAATATTGAACGCGTGGAATCCTTTAAATTTCTTGGTGTTCGTTTTCACGAAAATCTATACTGGACTTGTCAAGTGAACGAACTCCGAAGGGATATTTCTAGATCAATTGGTTGAATTTGTAAGCTAAATTACCTTGTTCCAGCCTGATTAAAAAAACAACTGTATATATCTCTGATTCACTCAAGGCTGCATTACTGTTTATTGGTCTGGGGGACGACTACAGCAAGTAATATGAAGCAATTATTTACATTGCAAAAACGCGCAGTTAGGTCAATTGATAATTTACCTTGGACTGAATCGACTTCCCCTAGCTTTATTAAACATGGAATATTAACGTTAGACAATCTTTTTTGCCTAAAGGTCGCAATTTCAGTTCATACTCAAATAAACACGAATCCCGCATTATTTTACGAAACATATTTATTTCAGCAAACAAATTACAATTTGAGACACCAGCAGTTTTCAAAACCTAAAATAAGAACTAATTACGGTACACAAAAAATATCCTACCAGATACCCGATCTTCTTAACAGAAATTATTGTGTATTCGAATTAGCCCAGACAATAGCGTCCGTGTTTCTTTTAAAAAAATACCTTACGGTATACTTCAATGTGCCTAGTGTGTATTCCTAGTATAGTTCACATCAAAATAGATTGTACATTTTTTGAGTGTCATATTTTTATCTTCTCATATATTGTTTTATTTTTTATTTATGCTGTTTTTGATTCATTTCCTGTGCCCTGCTGCTGAGTGCTGTAACGGGGGTTGGGGACCTAGTCAGGTGATTCGTTTTCGCCTTTTGTCCCAACCTCCCTGACAGTTGTGTCAAAAATAAAATAAACAAACAAACAAACATAGCCATTGGAGACAAGTAGACAGATACCATTTGCCACAATGTATATGTATTTGAGAGTTAAATAATGAATAGTGCCTGGCGACATATCTTGGACTTGTAGAACTTAATATCTGTGTTCCTGTCTCTCTGTTCTAGGACTCATTTATGCCATTTCTACGGAAGTGTCTCTCAAATTCCCGAGATATAAAATACAAATGTACCTCAGCACCTCAGCACCTCGCGTCTATTCTTCCTTTTCATATACCTAAGTATTTGTAATCGCAAATACTTCCTTGGGTAACTTTGTCCAGTCCCGGGTTCTCGTATGTTTTATTAAAAATATGATGCACTACTATTTTATGCTTTAGTTTTTATTCACTAAATTCACCGAATCACTAAAGAAGTGAATAACACAACATGAAAAGAAGCTCAAATATCATTAGAGGGCGTCTTTAAACGAGCCCAAATTATGCCACTTGGCGTCCAATAGAGCGTTGATAATGAATGCGAGCATTGTCTCCTTGAAACGTCATGACCGGTGCAAGCTATAGCGGGTTAATTTGGGCCGTTGGCTTACTCAGAAGCAGGGAGCAGCAACAAATACTTATGCTAGCGATATGTAACTCCTTTACTGCTCTTCATTTTTAAGAATGCTGTGAAATAAACCATGAAACTGAACGTTTCATGATTAAGCATTCTTGACAATTAAGCATTCTTGATTACCTAACATTTGTCTGTCCATATCATTTATTTTTAGTTGAAATTACGCGATGTGTTAGTCGGTTAGAATTGTAAGATGGTGGGTTACTTGCGCAATCAATTTAAAAAAAATTGTGTCATAGAGATTGAAGTCGATTGAGAACTGTTCGTGTCGGAAAGCAGGTCGATCTCTGAAGCCGGTAGATCTCTAGTGTGTCCAGTTCTAGGCCATGGCGAATGGAAAAATAGCTAACTTTACATGCCATGCTGCGCCAGGGCAAACTGTCTCTTTAAGTTCTTCGAAGACCAAGCACTTCAAAATATCAAGGAAGCTATTTTGACGAGACATGAACAAATTTATACAATTATTACAACTTTTGAAAATGATGTCACAGAAATTGAAAAAAAAAGAACTATGTTGAGTTATCTTGACGTCAAACGCCGTAATAGTGCTTTAGTGTGATGGTAAACGTCAAAATAGCAAATAACTATGGACATATCTTTCGTATGTGACGAAAGATGTGTTCAAAATAGTTTTACAATTATTTTGAACCCGGATGTCAAAGTAGTCACTTCAAAAAAAGAAAAAAAGGCATTTCAAATTGTGAAATGTTAAGACCTTTCCGGTTACGTGTTCGATATTCGCGGGGGAGAGAAACACGGGAGATGCAGATTTACGACTTGGTGGTCAGGGGTAGAAGAGAGAAGGCAAACATGTCCCCTACCAACGAATGTTGTTATAAGCTTGGCAGTTTAAAACAACAATGATTTCCGGTGTTTACAAACCTAGTGCCTAGCATGCGATCCCCACAGCCCAGCGCGGGCGTATCTGTCGCTTCAGAAACCAAGCAAACCACGTGTCATACGCGGGAACACTGATTAAATCACCGGCCAGAAACGATGTATCAAAGCCGTGTTCGTGAGATCCCCCCTGCCGTGTGGAAGTGTTCACAGCTCAACTTTTTGCTCTTTTTCCGACATGTTTCTTCTCCGCCTTTATTGTTAGCATCTCTGTTGTCGGTTTTTTTAATGCGTGAGCATTACCTGGCTCAGTCAATGAAAAAGCCGTCGTCAAAATCCGTGACTTGTCCAACAGAATCCAACATAATAATAATAATAAAAAAATCTGGTTACCTGATATTTTTGGTCACGTGATCTATCTGGTCATGTGACCAAACCAAAAAAAAAAGTCTGTGGTCACTTGACCAAAAAACAAAACAAAAAACCTCTGGTCACGTCACCTCCCCGGTTACGTGAGCTTGGGTAGTAACGCGTTACTGTAACTTCGTTACTTTTTCGGTAACTTGTAACTGTAACACGTTACTTTTTAAAAATACATCTTTTAACTGTAGCTCTATTAATTTTTCTCAGGTAACGGTGAAAGTTACGACGTTACTTTTGTCTTTACTTTCGAGTTTTTTATGAATAATCTATCATTGAACGAGTTGTCCAAATTGCCCAAATTGTCTGTTCCGACATTTCGAGTGTCAAGTTGGCCTTGCACAAACCTGTGAGAGCGTTCTTTCTTGCGAGTCACGACCCGAATATTGCACATGTAAATGTGATGAAAAAACACACACAAAAAAAAAACAAGTTATCATGACGCACGCGCTTGTACTTTATGACTGAACACATACATCTTAGTATCTTGAAACACTGTCTACGTTGCGGTAGTTCTTTTTTTCTGCGCAAAACGCTTTTTAATTGGGTGAATCAACCGTGAAACAACAATATACCCGGAGGGCACTGCGAATATTTGATGTTTTGATTTGCACCACTACTCCGGTGTGGTGTCAAAAGTCAAGGCAAAATTTACTGCTGTTGGCGCGGGGTTTGCTTGTTGCTCTGGTTGCGCGGGGTCTGTTCAGCAAGTGCAGGGACGTGTTCACCACCCAAACAAGGGAAACTTTCAGACACTAATTTCGAGAAACAACTGCTGCTAAGTTACAATATGAAGTAAAAAGCATACTTTTTTATTTTATGCAATAAAATTTGGTGAGGGGCGTTTTCCAGTTTCTCCTAAATTTTTCGTGTTATAGAAAAGTAACTGAAAAATAACTGTAACTGTAACGAGTTATTCTTTTGTAGCGGTAACTGTAACGGTAACTTCGCTACTTTTTTTTCTGAAAGTAACTGTAATTGTAACGAATTACTTTTTAAAAGTAACTCACCCAAGACTGGTGAGCACGAAACCATCCCCTGCCTGGTTTCGAACCTAGGCCCTCTTGATTGCACAACTAGAGCGCTATCCGTTGCGGCAACACAACTCGGGAAAAGGTAGTACTCGGGCATTCTCACATCGTAAGAGAAATGTTAGGTGCCCTCATAGTTTTTTTAAAATCTGCTTTGGCCTGTAGTTATTTCACACCCTTGCCTGTACATATTTCACAGCAAGAGATGCAACGAGTCAAGCTATCCAATATTGGACCTCTTGACGCGTTGGACCTCTTGACACATCGAGGCACGAGTCAAGAGATCCAATATGGGTCAAGAGGTCCAACGCGTCAAGAGGTCCAGCGAGTCAAGAGATCCACGGCGAGTCAAGAGGTCCAACGCGTCAGGAGGTCTAACGCATGAAGAAGTCCTATATTGGACCTCTTGTCTCGGAACCCGGAGGGGGGGGGGGGGGGGGGGGGGGCTGTTCAGAAAACGGCTTCGTCTTGATTTTTCTTTTATTTAGTGGAGAATTTTAAATTTTTCTCACCACGCCCATCCCATCTCCAGGGATTATTTTCGTCATTTGGGAAGGTACCCAGCACTTGGGATAAGGAATAGGAATCACAGGTGAGGGCTTTTGTGGGCTCTTTCCATATGAAACTTGTCGGTGGCTCGCCCTTTGCTTTCCTCCTCTCAAAAACGGGGGGGGGGGGGGGGGGTGGAATTGTTTTTAAAGCTATCGTCTTCAGTAAAGTTTTTGGACAAAAAAGAAAAAAAATGATGACGTCTGGAAGTTTTTACGCGGTTACTTTGAGGAACGTTGCTTTTAATAGTACAGCTACTAAGACGCTTCCAAGGTTTCTTTAGG